>NW_012155618.1:3335546-3357534 GCF_000956105.1 Propithecus coquereli | reverse complement strand
ATATGGCAACTTTCACTTTCTTTTGATTAGTGGTAGTGTGATATATTTTTCTCTACCCATTTACTTTTACTCTATATGTGTTTTTATATTTTAAGAGAGTTGCTTATAGACAACATATAACTGGGTCTTGTTTTTTGATTCATTCTGACAAGTTCTGTCTTTTGATTGGCATATTTAGACATTAACATTTTACATTGATTATTGATATAGCTGTTTTCTACTTGTTGCCCTTCTTCTTTGTTCCTGTTTTTGTCTTCTACTCTTTTCTGCCTTTTGCGGTTTTAATTGAGCATTTTTATCCTTTCTTAATATATCAGTTATACTGTTTTTTAATTTTTTTTTAGTGGTTGTCCTAGATTTTGCAATATGCATTTACAAATAAGCTAAGTCCACTTTCAAATAACACTATATCACTACCAGGTAGTGCAAGTATCTTATCATAACAAAATCATTCTAATTCCTCCCTCCCATCTCTTGCATTACTACTGTCATTTATTTCACTTCTACATAAGCACAAATAAACATATATTTATAAATACATACACAGAGTCAAATACATTGTTGCTATCATTATTTTGAATAACCTATTAGCTGTTAAATCAATAAAAAATAAGAAAAACAAAATTTTTTTATCCTCACTTATTCTTTCTGTGGTGTGCTTCTATTCATTATATATATTTAAGTTTCTGACCTACATCATTTTCCTTTTCTCTAAAGAATTTCTTTTAACATTTCTTGCAAGGCAGGGTTACTGGTAACAAATCCTCTCAATTTTTGTTTGAGAAAGTCTTTATTTCTTATTAAGGATAATTTTTTAAGCTATAGAATATAGCTCGGAAATTTTTTTCTCAATATTTTAAATATTTTAGTCTTCTTTCTCCTTTCTTGTATCGTTTCTGATAGGTTTCTTATGGATCTAAGATTTCTTGATATTTCAGTTTGTTCAGCTTTTTACTTGTTATTATGAGTGAGTGGTGACTTCCAAGCTCCTTATATGCTGGACCAGAAATCAGAAGTTCAAGCATTTCTTTTTAGAACAATGAAAAAGCCTAGCGATAAATAGAAAATATTTTCTTGTAGGGAGAACTCAGATATCAAAAAAATAATGTAAAATCTGATGACCCTGTTATAATTATGGGTGGAAATTGCTGAAAATATACAATGGGAAAAGCAAGATCAATAGAAAATAACATAAAATTTTTCAGAGCCCCAACCAGGAGATTAACGGGCTACTTCATAAAGTGCAAGTCTTTCAGATGTGACTGTTAATGAATAATTATGGCATGCTAGATGTTGGAGAAAGAATTGAAGACGACATAGTATTTTGGAACTCATAATGAGTTGAGATATACTAAAATCTACTTCAATAAGGAGAAACCATAATAGATATGAAACATGGATGCCTGAAGCAGTAATGAGTTAACCTTTAAAAATCATCATGAAATACAGTGAAGAGAAAGAAGTGAACACTCGGATTTTTTAATCTTATTAACTGGAAACTTTCACTGTACACACTGAAAAATCAGCTTCATTATAAGTAGAGGCCTCAACAATATGAGAGTAAAAATTGTTTTTACCAAGATATCATTCGAAATTCACTTGGGAATTTAAATTAAAGGGAAAAGAGACTTAATCATTCATGGTCACTGGGAAAAAATAGAATAAAGCAACAATCTGGACTGGTTTCATTTTATCAGAGTTGACTTTTAAACTTTAGCTGGAGGCTGTCATACTTCTCTTGAGCATTCATTAATGATGTATTTGGAGTTCCAATTAAAATTCAATGTGAGAAAATAACAAGCTCCCCATCTATGATGAAAATCAGAGTCTATATGCTTAATATGAAACTATCTTGCCACATCTGCACTAAAATGACCAAACAAATGCAATAGGAAAATCTAATGTTTCATTATCAAGAGTTTCTAATTGCAAAGGATAGTAAAACCTGGAATTTATTGAAAGGATATTAATTTGGTAACAGAATCACCAGGAGTCCTTGAGATCAGACTTGGACAACAGGTGGAATCAAGCACAGCTATGAACTATGAGATCTCTTGCTGCTGTCAGCGAATACTAAATGTTCTAGCTTGCCTCACTAATGCTGTTGTACAGGACACAGGATGCCACTGCGTGCACTGCTGCTTCCAGAAAATTGATTTTGCTGCCGCCACTGCCATCGCCAAAACTGAGTCTACAATGTCCCCGCTTCTATGTGTTACTTACTTCCATTTCAAGATCACCATGTGTGTTTAAATTTTAAGGCTTATATCCTTTGCCTGCCCTTTTGCTGCAAGGAAGCGTGGCTTCTCAGTTTCTACAATGAACAGTGCATTCTGTTTCCTATGAAGATTTAAAAACAGCATATTCCTCAAAATATAAGAGTATTCAGATGATGGTTGGGCCAAAATGATTAAAAATACCTACTATCTAAAACTTTCGTTGTTCAACATCATATATATGTTGCTTACACTTCAAAACAATGCTCTTACCTATTATAAGGTGACTATTCCATATTACAAGCAAAATGTCTCACTTTGTAACCAAAAGGAAACATACAAAGTCATATGTGTCACTATAATCTATGGGTTTTCATGCTCCTTTACTTCTCCCTGACCAAATTACAAAACTTGCCAAATCCATTATATTCAACGGTGGGTAAAAATGAGATAAAATTTTAAAAAATATTCTCCCTCTCTTTCTCCTGACACACAATATACACATGGGAAGAAAGAAATCACTTGTGTATAGTACGGTCCTTAATTGTGTGACTAGTCACAAGAGATGGATTTATGATTTCCCTTCTCTAGTAAAAACTAAAGGTCCCTTTTATGTTCACCCAAAACTTTAGCTGGTCAGTGATCTGTCTACAGTGGGGTGGCCCAAGTCTTCAGTCCTGACAGATCTGAACCCTCAGTGGTTCTGCCTGCATAAGGTTGTAGCAGTCTTATATTACTTGTTACTTTCAAACCTAAGGAATCCCATGGGTATCTTCTATGTCCGCACCTTGCCTCCACAAAATAGCAGTACAGCATTCTGTGATTACCCCTTGATACTCAGGAGCTATTACCTGGACAACACCATAGCATCTTTTTCTGGGCCCATTTATCTACTGGCATCAGAAGCATCAGCAAATGGCCTGGCGACAGTCTTACCTTCCAATTCTGGGTAAATATTGTTATGTCCCTAGAAGAAATATGTATCCCTTAAGTTTTAAAATCTCTACACAGAGTTCAGAATGAGAAGAAAATATTTTGCCAATAGACCCAGTGGGCTTATCATGGGAGCACCTGCTGCCACCCCAGATAGTTGAAATATTCCACCATGTAAATATCAGCCTTCCCTAGAGAGTCCCTCCCAAATCTATTAGATTTCGGGCTGGTAAAAATAGTTTGTCTTTTCTTTTATCTCAGATTAGAATATATATAAAAGGATAGATACATTTATCAAAAGTACCTGCATTACTTCCAATACCAGAGACACATGAAGCCCTAATTAACACCACAGATGTTATAGTAAGACAGTCCTGCATTAAGTCAAGCCAAGTCCGTTACTGGCAGTCATTTAAGACACGTTGAGCTTCAGTTTTCCCCACTTTTCCTAATGGAGATAACATCAACTACTCAGGGATGTTGTATTCTTTTTTTTCTTGTTATAGGTATCTAGTTAAAGTGCTTAGCACATTCACTGATGTAGGAGTAATATTCAAAATATTTTGCAAGAAGAACTTTATGGTCACCAATCAGAGCAGATTCTGGCCAATTCTAGAGTAGGGTCTTGGGGGCCTGAAATTGGCCCTTAAAATGGTGAATACTGAGGACATCCAGAGGAGGGGTTTGGCCATCTGTGGCCATATGGGCAACTCCAGGGAGCCATGTTTTACCAAACCCAGTAGGAATATTTCAGTGATATAACAAATGGGACAGCAAGAGTGTAATAGCTGATTACCAACCAGTCATAGAAACAAGTGGCAGTAATGGTGTTGGTGAAGGTGGTGATGGTAGTTGCGATAATGATACGGTCCCCTAGTAAGGATAAGCAGAAAGAAATAAATCATCCAAAACATTAAAAAATTCATATTAAGAGAAGTTGAGAAAAAAATACTCCACTCGTAATGGGAGTAGGGTATAAAAGAAGAAAGCCATAAATTGGATGCAAATGATGTCCTTGAAATTTCAAAGCACTGCAGTTATTCAGTACTTTTTAACAAAATAAAAAAAGTGACTCATTATTCTTGGAAATAGGAACACTCTATAATGTTTGGGCTTTCCTTTATGAAACAATTAGTTTTCGAGGGAAATTTAATTTTGTTTGTCAGTGTTTTCTTCTAACCAAATGGAAAACTCTTATTGAGAGTTAATTATATTTCATTTTCTAGAATTTGTGAGAAAAGAGGAAAAAAGCTTCTGAGTCATATGTTTTGCTACACAGAAGAAAATAATACTCACAAGCAACTTTCAGTTTTAGTTTTTGTATGTTTATATTTTAAAATAATAGGTGTAATTAAAGATGAATTCTCCTTTTGAGAGACTACATTTATTTCAAGTCACATTTATAAAGTACCTTTCAGGCACTGAGGTAGAAAACAGGATGCAATGATCGATAGGGTGTGGTATTTGTGAAGGAGACCAACATTCAAGCTCAATGTTACCCTGCAGGATGGACAAGGCCCTACCTAGCTTTCTGAACTCATCTTCTGTCATTCCCTCCTTACTCATTACACTCCAGAAAGACAAGTCTCTTTTCCAGTCTCCGGAAGAGTCCACACTTAGACTTGCCATAGGTTCTTTGCATTTACTCCGTCCACTCTTTGAAATACTCTTTTCATGACTGTCATCTTCTCAACGCTTATCTTAAAGACCACCTTTTCAGAGAGGCCTCATATAACAATCTTAGCTTAAAGTAGCACCAATGTTCCAGCAGTCATTCTCTAACTCACTGCCTTTTTTTCAAAATGTTAGAGACACTTATCATTATCCAAAAATATTCATGTGTTTATGATCCATGCTTCAAATATAAACTCTATTAGGCCAAGATTTTTGTCATGGTCACCACTATATCCTTAGTAATATGAACAGTTTTTAGGACATAGTAAAATCTCAATAATATTTATTTAATAAAAGCTATAACACAAAGCAAGACCAAATCACTTGATGTCCAATTATACTATATAAGTTTGGGAAATTGCTAGAATATTGCACTGCATTAGAGAAAGGCTAACTGTCATTATACACATCATGTACTTGAGGAAACAAACAAATAAAAATCTATCCTTGGGCATGGTATGTAAGCCTATTCCACGTGAGTTCTCATGAATACACATCTGCATCTCAGTAGTAGATGAGGCTTTTATTAAAACAATGAAACTTAAGCCTCAATTATGTTTCTTAAAATTTTAAATATTTTGGACAACTGTTCCTAAGTCTTGAACTAATTTGTACTCATCTATGAAAGTTGGTGCTACCTCATCCAGTCCCATGCTGTGAGGTTTTGTTAATAATGGTTTACCTAATTTTTAAAGCCAGAGCTCAAAAGAGTAACAAGAATTTTCTTCTCTGTCTCCTTGCAGAGAGATGAAATGGCTCTAGGGATGAAAGGACAATAGATCAATGTGAAACCACAAGTCTAAAGCAAGAGGAAAAGAACAGAAAATATGACAGCCAGATATCAACTTTTAAGCAAAGAGATGCTCATATTGGAGAAAGATAAAAGAAAGACAAGGAGGAGAAACGATTTTGCTATATAAACTTTTCCAGAGTATAGAACAATACAAAAAGTCCAACCATTTTAATATTTAAGTAGCATATGACTGTCATCCAACCCTGACAGATAATTTTAAAAGACTGTACACACAAAACAGCAAATATTCACATAATAATTGATAGAAAACTATCCCAAGCACAATAACAAGAAATGGAAAATATATAGAAATATCATAATAAATGTGTGAAACTAAATAGAAAGAATAACAAGAGTTTATTCATTTCAATAAAATGAAAGATACTGTTTAACCATGCCAATGAATAGATAGACTGAATAATACAAATAATTCCTAAATTAGTTGAGGTTTAATCCAATTAAAGTAAAAATCCTAATTATGCATTTTTTTGCAAAATTTTACAAAATTGTTCTAAGATTCCTCCAAATTCAATATAAAAATGTATAATAATTCTCCTTTAAATAATTTTTGTAAAATTTATTCCAGGGAAAAAGTATGTTTGAATAAATGAAAGAAAAATATGAAGAATATATGGAGGCTAATATTAAAGAATACCAAAATTACTTATATAGTCAACATAATTTAAATAATATAGTGGCCACTGATTAGACAAATAGATAAGTAAATGGAACAGAAAGCCAGAAATATACCAGAGTGTATTTAGTGTATGAATATGGTGGTATTTTAAGTAAGCAGTAAACGTACAAGTTGCTCTCTAAATAGTACCAGATTAACTGATCAACTCTTTGGGGGAAAAAAAAGATGCTTGTCTCCCTTGCTGCCTCAAAATAAATTCCAGAATAATTAAAGAATTAACAATAAAGCATGAAACTAAAAATATACCTAGAATGAAAATATTAATATAGAATTTTGATCTGGAGAAGGTCTTTCTATTCATGATATCAAAGAAAGAAATTATAAATGAAAATACTCCTAAATTAAAATATTCGATCATCTAAAGCTCAACGAATAAAAGAAAGAATAAAAAGAAAACCTATTCTATTGAAAATTAACCTTTTTTGTGGAACTCTTAAATCTTATTGTAAAATATTGAAATAATGGGAAAAATGGAAATAATAAAAGAAAAATGATTCCCAAGCTCTCCTAGACATTATTACACAGCTAGCATTTTGATGAATTTCCTTACAAAATTCTCTACATTGATATACATAAAATTGGAACAATATAACTTTACTCTTTATATATGTTATTATGATAACCTGCTTTTTTTCCAACAATATGTTCTGGAAATAGTTTCATCTCAAAAAATATAGGTTTATGTGATCATGTTAAATAACTATATATTATTCCAACATATGACTTAAGCAAAACTTAATTGGCCCCCTTTCCTATATTAGCATTTTATATTAATAATAATATGTGCAATCATTTGTTAACATTTTTCTCCCTTGCTTTGTGGTGAATACCCTGACAGCAGGCATGGCATTCAACATATTTTTTGCTGTAATCTTGGGGCCCAGAAAATGTTGGAGTTCTCCAAAGCGGTTGCTGGATAAAAGATAAAGTTATATTAGATACTTTAGGATATCTAATATTAAAAACAAAATGGGAAATTTATATAACCTGTGGGAACCAGTAGCAGAATTTGAAATCCAGAGTTGTTTTTATACAAATCTCAATGGTAACAACAATGAGTGACAAAGAAATTATGGGAACTGATTATTATTAAACAATGTGATCAGGAACCTAACAACTACACCCTGATGAAACCAAGGACCAAAGTATGTTTTGTGAATTAATTTATCTCTATCACTAAGACAGAGGAATTATATCCTGGTTTTTCAAATGGAGATCAGTCATGTAGGTAAGGGAAGTTATAGACAGGAACTCTACATTTTTGGCAAACTAATCTCCTTTTTTAAGTTCTCTAGAATGGAACTGGGGAAGGAGAGGGGGCTCATACTGGAGTCACTGGCTGACTCACCAACATTTTCTCTGTAGAAATTTAGAGGCACCCAAACATTAATGTACAAAGATTTTATAACAGAGTTACTTATAATAGATAAATGATGAGCAATGCTTAGATGAACAGTAATAAAGATATGGTTAAATCAGACTGTGATTGATTATCAACGTCTGCATCAACAGATTACGAAATGGTGACAAGTGGGCTCTTTCTACAGCAAATGCTCTGCAAGCTATCTGTGGTGTAGTGATTGTTTTTTGTTTTTTTCCAAATTCAGATCTGTTTTAGATTGATATTTTGTAAAGTACAAGAAAATGTTTTCAGTATATCAAATTGCTGTAAATTATCTAAGCACTTCCTCTGATTTTCTGTACTTATCTGTTTGCAGACTGATGACAAATAGTTCAGAAATTGGCACCAGCCCATAGAGCATATTTTTTGCAGCACGGTTTTACAAAATTTTGGTAAGCAGTTTCATTAATTCAAATTTGATATGGCTTTCACAAAATTATAAACCAAAATATGTCAAATATACACATAGGCTTACCTGGAGTGTTTTACACTATGGTACATACTGTATCAAAATAAAGTCTCTGTATAATATTGACTAAACTGCAGAATATGGGAGTTATTTGTTATCAACTGGTTTGGTGCCACAAAGCAAAACTGGGAACTTTATACTTACTCTAGGTTTTGTAGAGCAAATACTAAGCTGATATTTAATACAGTTTATAATACACTAACAAATTACTCAGCTAAAGACAAAATATCTAGACTTTTGTCTGTTTCTTTCCCTCTGTAAATAAAGCTATCATTCATTTTGGGGAAAACATTATCTAGAGTTTATGTAAGTTAGGAAACAAATAACTAATATAATTCCAGCCAGAATCCTTTCCAAAGAGCAAATCAGCTCCAAATACTGGCAGCCACCAGGCTTGCCCATCCTCACCCTAGAGAAGGCATATAGGCCTTGTTTCCCTGTAATACATTCACAGGCTCTGTTAATAGTTAGAGTCTGGCAGTGGAAACCCAGAGGTTGAGTTTTTAGTGCTGTTAGATTATCCCAGGGCAGCATCAATTTCTGGCAGTGATAATGCAAGCAATGGCTTTCCGGCAGGACATAGCCACGGGGTTCCTGGCAGAGCCACTGAGCAAGGTTTTTGTAAGCAGATCCATATCATTTTTGACAGGACTAACATATGGCTTTGAGTTTCTGGCCAAAGACTCCTTCATGGCTCCTATCAGAAGAGACCCTACACGCTCTCTGGCAACACTGCCACACAATGTAAAGGGTTTAATTCCTGGAAGCATATTGCCATGATGATTTGCTATAGAACAAATTTCAAAGTTGGTTTCCTGCCAACATAAAATTCTATAGGTCATGTCAAGGCCAACACAACAGTGAGTTTTCAACAAGAAGATATCGAGCTGATCTTTTAATAGCCTTCATATTCACACTTTGCCATATTCCTAAGTCTTTCCTATGTACATTGAGTGCAAATGAAGTATTTTCTACATGAAAGAATATTGCAATCATGTAATGTATTTTGTGCATGCACATACAAGAGCATTTGTAGCAGTACCTCTCACAGCTCATCTAATAAAACAAATTGCAATTATTTTAAAATTTCACTTTAATTTGTAAAAGAGCCAATGTATGTTCCTGTTAACAGTGAGGGTGGAAAGAACAATAATTTCTCACAGTTCAGAAGGCAAACTAATTTTTTCATCCTTTTATTTTAACCATAGAATAATTCAGCAGCTTAAATGACTGTTAATATCTGAATGGAGAAAGCCCTGGCCTTTGAAAGGGAATTAAAGTTCAAGATATAGAACAGGAAGTAGCAATATATTCTTCACTGGGGGTGATGCATCATTGTGTTTTCCTAAAACAGTACCACGCATATATTTAAAATACTGTTTTTAGGACTGTTCTCACACCACTGTAATTTACAGTTTCAGGTCACATTTTCCTGATATTTCCACCACAACTGGGGTCACCCTGCCTGGAGTATACTCAGCAAGTACTGATTGAAATGAGAAATTTCTCAAGTCTAAAATCGCAGAAAAGTAAGCACTCTTCAGCTCAAAATGAAACAAAATTCCCTTTTAAAAATGATTATTACTCAACAAAAGCAAACAAAAAGTGATGCTGGGTCATTTCCTATCTCTTTTATAGTGCCTTTGGGTCTTATTATAACAATCAATTCAATGTAGCTTTTAAAATTTGTTTATTATCATTCTTATAAAAAACACTGCCCCAAACTGAAAGCTATTCAAACTTGAGTAACCTCAGACAGGCATGCAGATTAACTCAAATGTGTAAAATGGTTTGGGGGAAAAATGTCTAGGTGAAATACAAAGCAAATAAAACTTATTGGCAAATGAAGATTTTAAGTGTGAGACTTATTTCTTTGTTGTTCATTTTAGCATGCCTAAAATATAGAAAGTAAAGTAAAGGTTAGAAACAATCAGTAAAAATATTTTCCGAGTGTCCTGTGGGACTGGAGCACTGTATTGACGGATATACTATGGTGGTAATTCTAAATCAGCTTTGTCTCACTGGAGTCCTTTCTCCAAAACCTGAAAAAGACCCTGAAGCCAATTATTTTTGTCTTTTTCTTTAACAACTGCAGAGGCATCCTGAGCTGGATGAAACTCAAGTTGTACTTCCATAATCATTCTAATAATTTTGGAATCAACTCATTATATTTGATGTGAAGTTTAAGACGTGATTGTCACAGAACCTCAGTATTTCATTCATGTATTTATTTAGTCAATAAATAGCAATTGAGTAGCAAATATGTGCCAGGTACTCAGATATGGTTTTGAGTGTGCACTGTTCTTATATGGTTTAAAAACCCTGAGCCTTATCTTTGAACCATGATGAGGGAAATCTTGTTAGTTATAATTAATTTTGCCTTGCCAAGAGAAATGGGTCAAAGAAGAGAAATGGAAAGATAATACTTACAGTCCAATGAAGTTCAAAGGTCTCAATGTCTTCCAAACTTTTTCAGTGAATCATGTAAAAGTTATGGTTTATTTGAAAAGCAGCAGGTGATACCAACCTACTAAATATATGCATAATGTAATTTAGTACAAATAAAATATGGGAATGTGGCATAGAGAGGAAAAAATAACAATTGTAACTAATCAATGCTTTGTTTCTCAATTTTGTGTTAGGGTAGGACCTTCTCACGCTACTAAGTGCCTGTGTTTCAAGCCAAAGCGTTTGAGAATCACTTAGCCGGCTGGTCCAGACAACTGGAAGGCTCAAGCCCAAGAGAAGACAGAAATACAGGGGAGCAATAAACCTGGCTTGGTAGAATCACTGAGAATGACACTAACACAAGGGTGAAAGGAAAAGACTTCGTTCTTTGTCTTTTCTTTGACTTTCTATGCTATAACTGTGAAGTCTGAATTTCTTGGATGGTAATTACATCAAAAATAGGTCAATGAGGTACAGGTTCATCCTTCTGAAAATTGAGATATCAATGCAGAAGTCAGTATCTCTCCCAACGTTGGCAAGGCGACACCCAGTAAATTGATTAAATTACTCCATGAGTGATAGGTTGTTTCTAAGCAAGAACAGTGAATGAGCTTTTGGGGTATCATATGGAAATATGCTTCATTTTCCTCTTGGAAAAGAAAATTACTACTATTTTCAAAGCACTTATTAGGCACCAAAGAAAATTTTCAGATAATGTGTATATTATTATGCTATTTTAAGAATGAGGAAAGGATCCTTAGAGATTAAGTTAATAACCCAAGAATGCCGAGCTAGCACTGGTGAGGCAGGGTTGGCATGGGGACACCAACTGCCCCCCTGCTAGGGCTTTCTTTGGGCTGTAGTTCTATTTTTACCACCAGGGGCAAATGACAAAGGCATCATTTTCCCTGTCATTTCAGGGCACAGACTTTGCTAACTACATTCTCTAACTTCAATCTGCACAAATCACCCATGATGCCTTTATAGGTGACTAGAAATATCAAATTTCAACATGAAGTCCTAAATTCTTAAGCCCAGTGATCTTTTTCTCTTTCTTCCCAGTTTACAAAAATAATGGCCACAGGAGAAAAAAAATATCAGAGAATTAATTAATTAATTATGGCATATTTTTCCTCCAAAGAAAATAATTTTAGATCAACTCTTTAGCCTTTACTGTAGGTATTTACTAAAGCTATTACAATTCCATAGAATAGAAAATATGTTTGAGCTTCCCACTGCTGTGTTTACAGCTGGATTCTCTCCTATTTTACACTTTCTCAAACTATGGTATAATCAAGATACAGGTTAAGGTAACACATTATTAGTCTTCCCAAGAGAAGTGTAAATGAACTCTGACTTGCAAATTAGCTAATTATTTTTTGTGCTACATCATTAGCTATAGAAAGTCTTTAGACTTAAATGTATTATTGACAGAAAAATGCAAGCCTGTCGTTTATAAAAAACACATTAGCATTATTCAAGGACATGTTATAGCTGAGCCATAAAAGAATGATTTCTTCTGTTCTTCTCATTTTGTAATTATTTTCTAATTATTTTCTGTAAATGTAATAACTGTTCATTGTAGAAAATGTAGGAAGACGTAGAAAATCACAAAAAGGAAAATAAAAATCACTTGAACCTCGTAACCCAGGATAACTACTATCAACATATAGTGTCTTTAAACATATTAGCATATGAGAAAATATTTTCATATGTTTACCAAATTAAGAAAATAGTATACTACTTGTTTATAGCCTGACATTTTTTCACTTAGCAATAAACCAGAAGCAGATCCCTGTGTTATTAAAATATTTTATATAACGTTATCATTATAAATATAAAATTCATAATGTAGCAACATGAATTTAGTCAATACTCTATTGGTATTATTTTGTTTGTTTCAAATTTTTAAAGTCTTATAAACAATCTCGGGAATAATATAGTTATAGAAAAAAAGAATGATATCAACTTTTATGATGGTTTCCTAAGAATATGTTAATAGAAAGAAGCACATATATTATTTATTTCATTTTTCTAAAAATGTAACAATTTAATAATTATTACCAGCTAAAGAAAATTGTTTATGTCTCTATCATTGTTGACAGTGGCTATTATCAAGACTTTTAAACACCAATTCAATGGATCAAAGATCTTGTCTTATTTTTATTTAACTGTAGGTCTTTATTAATTAAATGGAAAATTTTCCAATATAGTTATTGGTCATTTGTAATGAATTATTATATCTTTTACTTCTTCATTGGATTCATTTCTTCATTTATCCATTCACTCATTCATCTATTCATCCATTTGATACACACCTACTTTGCTGTGCTCCAGGCAGCATCATTCCAGTCCCTGGAATTGCAGTGGTGAACAAGGCAACTGACTTCTGCTCTCACAAAGTAAACATGTTCCTGAAGGACAAGAGATAATAAGCAGAACATCAAAAATAAACAAGTTGGTTTCAGACCATGTGTATTAGTTTCCTAGGGCTACCGTAACAAATTACCACAAATTGAGGTGGCTTAAAACAACAGAAGTTAATTCTTTCGCCGTTCTGAAGGCTCCAGAGAGAATCCTTCCTTGCTGTTTCCAGTTCCTAGTGGTCCCAGGCATTTCGTGGCTTGTGGCTTTATCACTCTAATCTCTGCCTTTACTTCCTCTCTCTGTGTGTATCATACATGTCTCTGTGTCCAGATACTCTCCTCTTTTTCTTATAAAGACACCAGTCATTGGATTTAGGAACCACCCTAATACACTTTTACCTTATTTGAATGTGATTGCATCTGCAAAGACCCTATTTTCAAGGGAGGTTACATTCACAGGTACGGGGGCTTAGGACTTTAACTTACCTTTTTTCTTGAGGGTAGGCACAATCCAATCTACTACATAGCAACAAACACTAGGAGAAAAACAAGGAAGGTTTGAATTTCAACTTCCATGATAGAGAGTGATCAGGGATGGATTAGGAAGGAGGCCTACTTCAGACAGAGTGACCTGGAAAGATCTCTCTGGGAAGGTTCCAATGGAGCTAGGACCCGAATGATGAACAGGAGCTAGTCATACGGAGATCTGGGGAGGAGAGCTGTGAGCAACAAAAACAGCCAGTACATAGTCTCCAGAAGGTAGGGTATTGTAAGAGAAGTGGGGGCTGGATCATATAGGACTTTATGGACCGTGATAAAGAGTTATGATCAAGCAATGCATAAAACAATCTGGCAATATTAAAACAAGTTTTACATACCTTAACTTACCCAACACATACAAAAAAAGTAAAGTCTCTGAAATTGAGAAAAATAAAGGCTCAGAAACTCTAAACTTATTTTTAAGGTTATTGATTCCTAAGTGCTCTTTTTATATTAAGTATGTTAACTTACATTGCTTCCAATATGTACTTCCTTTTAATTAATTAATCTTTGTAGATTTTTTACCAACAGGCATTAGTGTAGTCCTACTCATTGATGTACTTATTTATCTATTTATCTAAATATCTATGTATCTATGATTTTAATTTATGTATTCTGCCTTGCCTGTGAGATTAGGAAAAAAAGTTACCATCGGGAACTGAAATAAGTGATGGTCTATATTTTAATAGTCTTATGCTTTGTTTTCTTTTCTGATTTTTAAAAATTCATTCATTTTACATGTATAGGACTTATTGTGTCCATCTGGAAAATATTTTTAAAATAGAATGCATTTTAGTTCTTCCGATTACAACAGAGGAGAGTTGTATTACTATAAAGTCCTTCTCTATCGTTCAACATTTGTCCAAAGCCATTGGACACAATTGCCTCCAAATCTAAATCCAGGGTGGCAAAAATCATATTCTGTACAAGAGCATTGTATAACCACTAATCCTTGATGTCAAATGACTGAGCATTAGTGTGGTTTTGTAATAATGTTCTCTACCAGGTTCCTGCAATGCCACATTTCTTTCACAGAAGGAAAGTTTCTGTAAGTCCTGCTAAAAATATTTCAATATTCTGACACATGTAAAAATACAGTTTCTAATGTACTTCTAATTTCCCATCAAAATGACAATTCCACATAATTTTAACCTAATTTTCAAAGTTAAACTTTTACCATAGTTGCCACTGACTTCAATAAAGTATCTTGTTTGTTTTCCATCAATCATTTACTAATTTCCAAGAATTTCATATTTCCTAGCTTTATATTCTTAGATTGCTAGGCCTTCTCACAGAATCAATTATCAGATAACATTAGGAAGAAGGACCAATAAAATATGAAGTAGATTAATTGGTTTGGTGACTGATTTGGCAGAAAATTGTTAAAAATTTAGATGCTAAAAATTATTTTTAAATATCTGACAGTATGTAAACTGTTCACACAAAATAGTGGAACACATGACACTGGGTCAATAAGAACATTAAGAAGTACAGAACTTTAAAACAGAAAATGACATGTTCTCTTCAGATAGCTGATTGTTAGACACTTATACACGACAGATTAGCTATATCTCAGTTTGGTACATTTCAAGCACAGTATGAACTCCAGCCCAAAAGCAGAAAAAAAAAAAATAAAGAAGTGATTATTGGTATAAAACTCAGTACCAAAATCTTATAGAGAAACAAGAAATCCTACCAATTTCCTCACATAGATATAACTCTGTTTAAGCAGCTACACCAGATCCATTTATATAATTGCAAAATTTGGATGGTTCACTTTAAGTTAGAGATTCTGAAAACTGTGCTCAGAATCTTATAGGAGCTCAGTTATTCATTTTATGCTGTTGTGGTTGTATTTTTTCCCCTAAATAGCAACTGTATGCACAAATTCTTCAAAACATGATAAAAAAATTAAAGTTCCCCTATTATATTTACCAATGTAAACAAAGAGATTAAATGATTTGTTTCTATATGGTTATCCCTATTCTTTTTCTTGATTAGAACAGCTTAGAAACAGTAACCTTTTTTTTTTCCCTTTTCTTTTTTTTTTTTTTTTCCTTCTTCTATGCCATCTGGGTAGGCAAACCCAATTAGCACATGTTGAAAGCTAGCAACACCTTTTCCAACATTTCAAAGTTCTGGCAAGCTTTAAAAGTTACTGTGTCACATAAAAGCTCATTTGGCACATTACAAGCATTTGCAGTATGAATTTATCATATGGAATGATCATTTTCCAAGTGCATAGAGAACATACAGCACAATTGGATTTGAAATGATCAGTTGAAATAAACTTCATCATCATGGTTCTAGGATCAATTCGCTCAATCTCTTCAATGGAATTCTTCACCTTCTTTACTCATGCAACAGAGGAAAGAGTATGGTCCAGAAAAGCCTTGGCCTTGAGTCTGAGATGGTTTTATTTCTGGCACTACATCAACTCATTACAGGAATCTTGGAAAGGATGGGGATGAAGGCTCTAAGTTTACACTATAGGTTTTGTGAAACTCCCCAATTCCTATATCTTCCTTATTATGCTAATGTTTTCCAAGGCTGCTCAGAGCTCAGTAATCATTGCTTTCTTCATTGATTACATACCCCTTGCTGACAATTCTCTGGTGTATTTTGCTTGTCTGTCATAGTAGATATGCTATGTTGCCTTGTTCACCATCTGTTCCAAACTCCTTTAAAGGTGCCTTCCTTTACGTCAGAGGCTGGACAATGAAATATTACATTTCCTGGACTCCCTTGCACCTGGGGTTCCAGATGTAATTTAGGACCCATCATTTAGATATACTTGCCTGAGCATTGAATCTGTAATTAAGCTAAGTAGGGAGACAGGCACTAGCCCTTGAAACATCCATTTTGCTGTTGTGTATGTATCAAGCAGCTATAACAGGGCTCTGGGGCCAACTGTTCTGACAATAGCTCCATATCCCCAGATCAGGACGCAGGTAGCTGGTTTAGCAGCTACTCCCACTCTCCAGATTCCAGATTGTAGCAGAATTGTCACTTCTGGTGGGCCAGTTCTATGCGGCATCCTTCCACAGAACTCATCCAGCCCTTCCAGTAATTTCTGTGAGCCTCTAATTTTCAGGATTAAATATCTTCATGTTTAAAAGAACTAGTTTTCATCTGCAACTGAGTTCTGGCTCATACTATGTCCTTGATATCAAACTGCATTTATGAAATGATTTAAGCTATGCCACATATTTTCTTTTATCTCCTTCTTGCACACACGGAGATGAGAACATGAGAAACTATTTTGGAATTAAAGATATCACAGTAGTTCAAGAAGGTGGCTTCTTCTAAAACTCTTTGACATCAGGGTAGATCAATCTAAAACTATTTTTAGGTTTCTATCAGTATAAAGAACTATATTAAATTCAACACACACTTCCATACACATATATCTATATCTTATCTGCTTAATGCTTATATCTGTTTGGAGACTTCGTTGTAAACTAGCCACCTTCCCCCAGTCTAAATCCAAAAATTGCTAAACATCAAAACTGACATTGGGGGCCGGGTGCGGTGGCTCACGCCTGTAATCCTAGCTCTCTGGGAGGCCGAGGCGGGCGGATTGTTTGAGCTCAGGAGTTCGAAACCAGCCTGAGCAAGAGCGAGACCCCGTCTCTACTAAAAATAGAAAGAAATTAATTGGACAACTAAAAATATAGAGAGAAATTAGCCGGGCATGGTGGCGCATGCCTGTAGTCCCAGCTACTCGGGAGGCTGAGGCAGGAGGATCGCTTGAGCCCAGGAGTTTGAGGTTGCTGTGAGCTAGGCTGATGCCATGGCACTCACTTTAGCCCAGGCAGAAGAGTGAGACTCTGTCTCAAAAAAAAAAAAACAAAAAAAACTGACATTGAAACTAATATCATTTTACTATTTATAGTCATATGTTATTCTTACTTTTCAATTACCCCTAATACTTAAACCATCTCTATGTATTATTTATTCTTCTACTACCACCATATTTCATCAAAGGAAGTATGATGCAGTTTGGCCAAACAGATCCTACCCTGCTTCATCCTAACTCTCTATGAGTGACGTCTCTCATTGTGCTTATTTTCTCATCTGAATAATGGGCACATTAATGCCTCCTCTATAGTATTGAGAGGTAAATAAGAACATTCATATGTCTAATAGTGACCGGCATAGTAGATGCTATAGTGTTGCTTTCTGCCTGATGTTATCATTCTACCCCTTGTTACTTCATACCTGTGCATTGTAATGACCTGTTTTTGTCTCTGACTGGGGCAGAAGCTATTTGGATAGAGAGAATATGATAGAAAAGGCCTTTAGACAGGAAGAGCAAGGTGCCTTATAGGAACATATTTGATATTAGGTTCTTTCCCTAAATTCCTCCTATGATGCCATCAAGGCAGTTTTAAGCTTTCACTGATGAGATAAACTATTGGCAAGATTTTCCTCTTTCAAACGTTTGTAATCTTGGACTAATCTAATTCCTAGATTTTTCATATATTTATGTTTTCCTAATTACATTATAAGCTAGGTCTGGGACTCATGAAAGGATGCCAAGGCTTATGTTCCATGCCTTGCTCTATATAACACTCTAGGTATCTAAAAAAAAGTTTCGACTGATCTAACTTGACATCTAGTGTTTTAGAATAAGCCACTTTCTTGAATAACTGTAATATTTTTAAGTTCCAAAATAATTCCTCATATCCATATCTCTTTCTCTCTGTCATTTTTTTGATTTTGTTTCATTTTTTGGTACACTTTTAAAATAAAATTTTTTTTTTACAAATACATAACTTGTTACTCAGAGATTTTGCTACCAAAATTGAAATCTGTCCAGTGTTACAAAAATAGCTATTTCTGAAATGATGCTTAGTTACAAAAATTCTGATTTACTGGTGCTGAAAAGTCACTTGTAGAATTATATCATCTTGTCAGAGGCTACTGAAGGCCAAACTGAGTGGATTCAGCTATCATGAATATATATCAGGCTGTCCCAAAATGATCTTTAAGTGACCCATCTCAAGTGTCCTAATAAAAACTGTTTTAAAAATAAATAAACACATAGTGCTTTCAATAGAGAAAATTTTGTATTGTTGCTTAAAAATAGATTAGGATCAATCATGGTTCAGTATTTTTTTAAGCAAATATCAATTTCCATAGTTTTTATTGTACCGTCTTATAAGGTTATTCACTTGTTATTCACTATTAGAGCTTAACAGAATATTACAGTATCATGTATTATCTACATTGCTCTAAAGAGGCACAAATGTAGGCCCCTCTGATGTGTGAAACTTGCCTAAATGTTTGGCTGACATTTTCCAGTTGTTGTCTAAAATGAAGACTTCCCATTCTAGTAGTGACATAAATGGTTAGGAATGTCAACAAGGCTATTGTCTTCCAAAGAGTCCTTGTTTTTTTATACATCTTGCAAATACTTATGTAATATGGACCCTGATCAAAAGGCTCAATCCCATAAAAGAAGAAAACCAATAATTTCAGTTCCCTAACTGAATGAAAATGTGTTCATTCCTCCCACTTCAGAGAGGTGTCAAAAAAGACTGTCAGTTTCATAATTATGCCTCTTGAGCAGATGGGTGGTAAGACATTCTGTGGCATTTGAGAAGAAAATAATTTTAAAACCCTAAAAATAATAATAAAGGAACTTCTAAATAAAGTGCATGCTGCAACACACAAGTAAAAAATCTTAAAGCAAGAAAGGGTTTTTAAAAACGACTAGAGACCCATTTGTTAGCTAGACCTTTCTGTGTTTACAGTACACACACCATCAGGTTTTACAGCAGGTCATAATAAAAGACAACCCTGCAGAATGTTCCGGAATAGCTACATAAGTTTGGAGACTATGAATTTATGTAGTATGAATCCGCAGTTTGCTCCTGCTTTGAATCAACCACAGGAAATAGCTGATGCAGTGAACAAGGTTAAAATTACAATACAAAGTGAGAGTTGGGGGAGGGGCAGTTAATTCTCAACTTTTGTTCCATTCATTCAAAAAGAGCAAGTAAAACAGATCACAGGGAGGAAATTCACAGCTCAAAATTCCTTTCACAATCGAAAGGCTACTTGACTCTCTGAACTGCCAGTGTATTGCTAGATGATAAAGATTTCCATTCCCTGAATCATCACACCTTTTCACCACATTGTTATTTCCCTGACAATGTTTCCTTGGGTCCACTGAGTAGATAAACACCACAGATTTAGGTGTGAACAGTCTATCTGGAGAAGCATGAAAAAGAATATTGACAAGTCATTTGTTCCTTCTGTCTTTTGTGTCACATTCCGAAAACCAAGAAAGAGAGAGAAAAAAAGATTTCAAAGCCCACATCAAATTTTGGTTGATTTAGTAACATAGCCACCTGAGTCCTGCACCTACCCGGATTGTTTTAATAAGCAGATGGCCCCTGATTTTTAAACACAATACAGTATATTGTTTTAAAAATTATACAAAAAATATAGGCTTATTTTAGAACAAATAGAAAATAAAGATAAGCAAAAAAATAATAAAATAAAAATTTTCCATAATTCTACTATACCTAGAAGTCAGGACGGTGCTGGTTCTTCCTGGTATTTTTCTATACACACATGACTATATTTGCAAAAATAAAATCATTTTTACTTACTATTTTGTAGGCTACTTTTCCATATACATTTCTTGACAACTTTCAGTGTCATTAGACTTCTATAATTGTAATAGCTGTATATTTCTTATATGCACGTATGATATAATACACATACTACGTATGTATAAGTAGTTCCTATAAATACATAACTATCGATAGTTTCTATATATTACATACATATACACAAATGCACGTATACACATAGTTCCTACTATATTCCAGACAGCATTAGGTATTAGGCATTTAACTTGGGTTATTTATAATATTTCATTACTATAAATATTGCTGTGATAAATTTTTTGGCATATACAACTTTTAAAATAAATTTTCTGAATAGGTGAAATTGTTTTCTTAGAATTATTAAAAGTAGAGTTGCTTGGTTGAAATGGATGCACAATTTTAAAGATTTCAACATATATTACCAAGTTTTCTTCCAGATAAGCTGTACCAATTTAACCCACCAGCAATTATTAGAATGCCCAATTCTCTGACCCTTATCTTTTTTAACCTTTCCTAATCATAGAAGGAAAATGTTATTCATGAGCTTTCCTCTAATTTTCACTCTTTGGTTATTAGTGAGGCTAGACAACATTAATAATTTTGTTGGAAATTTCTATTTTCTATTTTATGAATCTTTTTCATGACTCTCTTAGGATTTAGTTGTACATACTGAAACCACTAAAGCTCTTTCAAGCAATTGGAATATAGGGAATTGGAATACAGGGCATTACATGCTTATACAATCATTGGAAGACCTAGCACAATAGACAGGGAACTGAACATGCATAATATAGGGGATGCTATTGGTGAAGTGTCACATTCTCTATACCACCCATTGCACCATGCCCCAGCTGCTGTGCTACTTACTTCTCTCTAGAATTTTCTTTTGCCTGGATGGTACCTGCCCCCACCCTGAAGGTTAGATAGTTCTCCTTCTCAGAGTTATTAACAGCCAATAACAGATTGACATGAGGTACAAATGGCCAGATCCCTTGTCTCAGGATAGTGCAATTGACACTGCAGAGCTCCCTGCAAAGCTAAAACTCACCTCTGGCACAAGCTACATCCTTGCTTAGTTTCTTCCCAACCACAACCTGCTTCCCTAACTTACCTTTTCCTAAGAGTGTTTTCTCAACTAATCACTCACACAAAAATTCCCATCCTGACTGCACACAATGACCATGAGAACAATACTGCAAAACTGTCCCACCATGGAGGCTAGTGGACTACTTTGAAAGCTGGGGAGTCAGGAAGGCTGCTTCCCCAGTATAGCTCATGTTTCAACACACTTGAGCGTAACAGATGCCCTGGATCTTGCATCTTAAGAAAAATATGGAGTGGATGCTGTGGCCATCGCAACTGCTGTTTCTAGAGAACCAGTCGCCTCCACTAATGAACTTGCTTGCAAAAGCAGCAGGAACAGCAAAAGTCTGGCCTCCATCTCACTGGTCTCTTACATTTTATTCTATAATCTTCTTCATGAGAGCTTGGACCCAAGTGCTAAGAGGGCCAGATGAAGGGGGTCTTTGGCTTCCCAGCCCCCATCAAGCTTTAAGGGAGGCTGCAGGGATTTGGAAGGATCTGAGTGGCAATGTGTGCCATTTTCATCACAAGGCCCTTTGCTCATTTTCTATGACGGGTTCCTTTCCCTTCACTGTCCTCCCCATAATTCTTGGCTTGCCATTTGTGTCTTAATAATACTTATGGTAATTTTTGACATTCAGACTATTTTTTGGTAGCCCTTTCTTTTCCTTATAGTTTCTCTTTGTTATTACCCTTAGCATGGCTTTCCCTATAAAAGTTATAGACAAAAATATTTTCTATATT
>NW_012155618.1:3333677-3334682 GCF_000956105.1 Propithecus coquereli | reverse complement strand
GAACTTAAGAATCACTTTGACAAATCCTAGAACAAATCCTTTGGGGAAGCAGTCCCAAACCTTTTTGGCACCAGGGATCAGTTTCATGGAAGACAATTTTTCCATGGACCAGGGGGGTGGGGATAATTTTGGGATGATTCAAGTGCATTACATTTATTGTGCAGTCAAACCTCTCTGCTAATGATGATCTGTGTTTGCAGCCGCTCCCCAATACTAGCATCACTGCCGCAGCTCCACCTCAGATCATCAGGCATTAGATTCTCATAGGGAGTGCGCAGCCTAGATCCCTCACATGCGCAGATTACAGTAGCTCCTGTGAGACTCTAATGCTGCCACTGATCTGACAGGAGTTGGAGCTTATGTGGTGATGTGAGCAATGGGGAGCGGCTGTAAATACAGATGAAGCTTTGCTCACTCCTCTGCCACTCACCTCCTGCTGTGTGGTCTGGTTCCTAACAGGCCACGGATCGGTACTGGTCTGTGGTCTGGGAGTTTGGGACTGCACCTTTGGGGAATTAAAAGAAGTAACATAATTGTGATACTAGATCTTTATTGTACAGGATGACTGGATTTATTCTAGTCATTTACATATTTTTGTGTATGTGTAGTGGTCAACTTTTGAGGTTCTTTTCAAAACGTACTAAAATTTTTTAGTTGTTGTAAATTTTATCTGGATAAATTATATTTTGCTAGTCTTTAAAATGGGATCTTTATTTCCCCATTATTTTAGTAAATGGATATTCTGGCAATAGGGAAAAATTTTTAATTTTTACTTATTTGTGTCTTTTTCATGTTTTTTTTTTTTCCTCTCAAGGACCTAGGGAACTGTATTGAGGTCTCTCACTTTCTTTTTAAAATGTGAATCTCAAAAGCTTGCATGTAAGTTTCATTAAAAAAAAAACTCACGAAAGTGCTAGCTGTCACATGCAGATTATAAATGTCATAAATGAGTTAGACTTTTTAATTTCAAATATTAATTTTAAACTTTAATTACATTTGTAAACG
>NW_012155618.1:3311284-3330347 GCF_000956105.1 Propithecus coquereli | reverse complement strand
TAAATTTTATATATGTACAATAGTATAAACAGGTATAAATCTTACCTTATTTATAGTTCAAACATTACTTCTCTGTCATTGTGATCTTGGCATCTTCTGTGACAGCTATGTTTATGCTAGCTATTATACTTTTACAAATAATGTAGTAAGAAGATTATAGAGTGGAAAATATCCCAACGATCTGCATATTTTAGAAGGTTTTTTTTGTTACCTTTATAGTTAAATAAAAATTTGGCTTTCAGATTCTGTCCCCTTAGCACTCACTGGATAGAGGGGAGGTGGAGAGGGGGCTGATTTCTAGTTGTCAGATCTATTAACCCTTTGGGAAAGGATGGAGCCTAAGGTCATCTCAGCAGTACAAGTCCATCTGTGGGAATGTTAGTTAATACATTTATGGTACTCATTGTGACTGCCATCTTTTCTGGCACAACAGTGGACCTACGTTCACAGCGAACACGTCTATGTCTCCCTCCTTCCACCCCTTTGTTTACCTTTAGGCCTGACAGGCTCTAGCTGTCTCATGCCCAGTGGTCCTCCAAATGGAATGTTCATGTCATTCATAATTTTTAGTCTCAATATATCTGTAATAACACAATTCATGAGCAATTTTGAGTCACACATCCACAATATAAAATGTAGGTTAACTCTCTAATAGGCTTATTTACTCTAGTTCAACAAAATTCTGTTATACCGTTTTAGAATATTAAAATATTTCCTATATTTCCTATTCTACACACATACTGTGTTGGCACTTCATCTACTGGAATGTATTTGAACTATTATATAAAAAGTACCTAGATAATTTAAAAGGGAAAAAATAACCCTCACCCAGTCCATAGACAATGGATTATTTATGAAGATAAACTTATTTGTATCTTAATTCAGCATAACCTTCATGCAGATTGTGACATCCAAGAATATCTTAATTATTGGATTAAATATCTTGATTAAATATCTTAATTCTTAAATATCACAATCTAAATAAAAGTTAGCCGAATTAAAATAAGTTTAATTATCTTCATAAACAGGCCACCATTATTGTCTCCAGTCTTTGATTTTCTGTTAGGAATATGGGAAAAAAAAAAAAATCTCCAGATATTCTCTGTTATTTTGCAAGGTCATGATGCATTGTGGGGACAATGAGTTTTATGTTCACCCTGAATTCTCTTCATATCCTGCTCAATCTATACTACATTTGACAGACATTTTCAATGTTTGACATTCAGGTAAAACTAATGTGAAGACCAGTGCAGAGCTTTCACTCTCTATTTTTTTTTTTTTTTGATGATGATTTATGCTAGGATTAATAGAATTAAATTTAATTAGTAGAATTAAATTTATCCAAGAAATATTTATGAGCTTACATTTGACACATCTGTAGTGAAATTACTTTTGTAATCTCAGAAGTTAGAAAGAAATTTCTTGGATTGTACTAATAAGCTAGATAATCACTTTTTAAAAAAATACAGACTTTATTTTTTGGAGCAGCTTAAGTTCACAGCAAAACTGAAAGGAAGGTATAGAGAATTCCCACATACACTCTACCTTCATACATGCATAGCCTCCTACATTGTATCAACATCTTTCACCAGAGTGGTACCTTAGTTACAACTGATGAATCTACATTGACACATCATTATAGCTAAAAGTTCATAGTTTACATCAGGGTTCACTCTTGGTGTTCACTCTATGGGTTTAGACAAATTTATAATGACATTTATACATCATTATAGTACCATACAGAGTAGTTTCACTGCCCTAAAAATTCTCTGTGCCCCTGATAACCACCGATCTTTTTACTGTCACCATAGTTTTGCCTTTTCTACAATATCATATAGTTGGAATTATACAGGATGTAGCCTTTTCAGATTGATTTTTTTCACTTAGTAATATGAATTTAAGTTACCTCCATGTCTTTCCATGGCTTGCTAGGTCATTTTGTCTTAGTGCTGAAAAAGTCATTGTCTGGATATTCCACAATTTATACATTTATTTCCTGAAAGACACCTAAGTTGCTTTCAACCTTTGGCAATTATGAATAAAGCTACAATAAATATCTTTGTGTAGGTTTTCATGTTGACATAAGCTTTCAGCTCCTTTGTGTAAATACTAAGAAGCATGATTGCTAGGTGGTATGATAAGAGTATGTTTAGTTTTATAAGAAACTGCAAACTTTCTTCCAAAGTGGCTGTACCATTTTGCATTCCCACCAGCAGCGAACAGAGAGCTCCTGTTGTTCCACATCCTCACCAGTATGTGGTATTGTCAGCATTCTGGATTTTGGCCATTCTGACAGGTTTGTGGTGGTACCTCACTGTTGTTCTAATTTCCATTTTCCTCATGACAAATGACATGGGACATCTTTTCATATGCTTATTCGCCATCTGTGTATTTTCTTTGGTGAGATGTCAGTTAAGGCAGTGGTCCCAACCTTTTTGACACCAGGGACCAGTTTCATGGAAGACAATTTTTCCATGGACCAGGGTTGGGAGCATGGGGGGGCCAATGGTTTCAGACAAATTCTCATAAGGAGCATGCAACCTAGGTCCCTCACATGCACTGTTTACAGTAGCGTTTATTGTCCTGTGAGAATCTAATGCTGCCGCTGATCTGATGGGAGGCAGAGCTCAGGCAGTGATGTGACAGATGGGGAGCAGCTATAAATACAGATGAAGCCTCGCTTGCTTGCCCACCACTCACCTCCTGCTGTGCGGCCCAGTTCCTGACCAGTACTGGTTTGTGGCCTGGGAGTTGAGGATCACAGTGTTAAGGTCTTTGGTCCATTTTTAATCAGGTTGTTTGTTTTCTTACTGTTGAATTTTAAGAGTTCTTTGTATATTTTGGATAGTAGTCCTTTATCCCATATGTTTTTGCAAATGTTTTCTCCCAGTCTATGACTTTTCATTTTATCCTTCTGACAGTATCTTTCAGAGGAAGAAATTTTTAATCTTAATGAAGACCAGCTTATCAATTCTTTGTTTCATAAGTTGTGCCTATAGTGTTTTATCCTAAAAAGTCATTGCCAAACTGAAAGCCATTTAGACTTTCTTCTATGTTATCTTCTAGGAGTTCTATTGGCTTTCGTTTTACATTTATGTTTGTGATACATTTTGAGTTAATTCTTATGTAAGATGTAGGGTCTATGTTTGGATTAATTGTTTTTTTTGCATATAGATGTCCAGTTATTCCGGCGCCATTTCTTGAAAACAATATAAAGGAACCTTTGCTCCTTTGTCAAACGTCAGTAGATTAATTTATGGGGATCTATTTCTAGACCCTCTATTCTGTTCTATTGGTCTCTGCATTTGTATTTTCCACAATACCACACTGTCTTAATTATTGTAGCTTTATAGTAAGTCTTGAAGTCATGTAGTGTCAACCCTCCAACTTTGCTTTCTCCTTCAATATTGTGTTGACGTTTCTGGATCTTTCACCTCTCTATATGAACTTTAGAATTAATTTTTCACTATCCACAAAATAATTTGCTAGGATTTTGATTGGGATTGCATTGAATCTATAGATCAAGTCAGAAAGAATTGACATCTTGACAATATTATGTCCTTTTATTTATGAACATGGAATATCTCTATTTTTATTTATTTTTACTTTTTTTATAATTACGACTTGGTGAGAAGTGGAATATCTATTTATTTACTTATGTGATTTCTTAAATTAGAGTTTTGTAGTATTCATAATATAGATGCCATACCTATTTTGTTAGAATGTTTCACTTAGGGGGGCTAATATAAATAATATGATGTTTTGAATTTCATGTGTTCATTACTGGTATGAAGGAAAGTGATTGATTTTTGTATATAAACTTTGTATCAGGCAACCTTGCTACAATCACTTCTTGGTGTTAGGAGATTTTTACTGATTCTTTTGGATTTTCTACATAAATGATTATGTCATCTATGAACAATTTTACTTCTTCCTTCCTAATCTGATATCTTTCATTTGTGTGTGTGTGTTATTGCATTAGCTAGTACCTCCAGTATGATTTTGAATACCAAAGTGAGAGAGGACATCCTTTCCTTGTTCCTAGTCTTAGAGGAACAGCTTCAAATTATTCCCTGGTAGGTATGATGTTAGCTCTAGGTTGTTTTCTTTTTCTTTTTGTAGCTATCCTTTGTAAAGTTGAGGTTGTTCTTCTCTATTTCCAGTTTATTAAGTGTTTTATTACAAAGGAGAATTGAATTTTGTCACATTATTTTTCTGTATTTTTAATGATTATGTGATTTTTTTTCTTTAACCTGTTGATGTTATTGCATTGATCGATTTAGAAAGTTGAACTAACCTTGTATGCTTGGGATAAATCCCATTTGTCTTGGTGTATAATTATTTTTGTACACTGTTGGATTCAATTTGCTAATATTTTGTTGCAAATTTTTGCATCTAATTTCATGAAAAATACTGATACGTAGTTTGCTTAGAGTTTTCTTTGTTTTTGGTATTAGGGTAATGTTGGTCTCGTAGAATGATTTAGAAGTATTCCCTCTGCTTCCTTCTATTGAAAGAGAATGTAGAGAATTAGTATAATTTCTTCCTTAAATGTTTGGTCTTTAACTACATTATATCTGCAAAGTTCCTATTGTCATGTAAGGTAACATACTCACAGGTTTCAGAAATTAGGATGTTAACAAGCATGAAATTTTACAAATAATTGTCTAGGAAAAAACTCAAAAGTCTCTTGACCAATCCGTCATTTACACTTTAGTATGAATGAATTTCCCATCATTTCCTGGGACAAGTTTTAATTGGAATTCATGGGCTGTGATAGTCTACCTGGACAGGAGAAGCTAGGACCTTCGGTCGCACAGAGAACATTGCCCAGGAAACCCGTAGTAATATGTGATTTTTTAGTTAATCATGCTCCTTGACAGAATCCCCAAGATTTGTTGATATTTAAAATGTCACAGTGCTCAGTTCGAGAAACAGGTATTTAGAATTCTTATAGAAGCACTTGTTTTATCATGCAACATAAGACCTCAGTCATGTCGTATGGATGCTGATGGGGTTGAATGTGCCATGATTCTTTGGGCAGACATTCCCTTAGGCAAAGAAGACATGGGAGCTTCACCAGCATCCCTGTTTGATACAGTGATTTCGACATACATGATGATCAACTAATTCCGATCTGCTTTTACATTTCGGCCACTGTAATCACATTTCCTACACAGGCAGCTTTCCATTTGGTAGCCAGATTGAGAGGAGTGTCTCCCTATCTTAAGCATCCTCTGGATGATTAACCCTTCTTCAATTCCTCCCCTCCAAAGCTCGGGGGAAATCTGAAGGACACTCACACCCTCAAAGCCTTTCCTCATTATGCCACCTCTTTGCTACTCTCTTCCCACAACCTCGCTGCACGTGCTGAGCATCAGGCAGATGTGCTCATTCTGCCGCCTGCTTATTTTTCTTGAAGTGGTTTACACAGCAGATGTTCCAGTAAGTGTTTTCTCCTTCGTCCCTTTACAATTATGCTACAAAATATGCACTGTACGCGTGCTATTGCCCTTCAGATTTTTAAAGAGAAAACTCTTCACAGAGCCCTTTCCACCTCAGTGGAAACTACCTGTGTTTTCCCCTGGACACAGATGGAACTTATTAGGAGACTGTCTCCCATCATGCTTTTTTTTTTTTTTCAGACAGAGTCTCACTCTGTTGCTCTGGCTAGAGTGAGTGCCGTGACATCAGCCTTGCTCACAGCAACCTCAAACTCCTGGGCTCAAGCGATCCTTCTGCCTCAGCCTCCCGAGTAGCTGGGACTACAGGCATGCGCCACCATGCCCGGCTAATTTTTTCTATATATTTTCAGTTGTCCGATTAATTTCTTTCTATTTTTAGTAGAGACGGGGTCTCGCTCTTGCTCAGTCTGGTTTCGAACTCCTGAGCTCAAACGATCCGCCCGCCTCGGCCTCCCAGAGTGCTAGGATTACAGGCGTGAGCCACCACGCCTGGCCCCATCATGCTTTTTTTATCAGCATCACTCTCCACTTCCAGGTCCCTTTCTCTACAGCCTGATCACTGCATAGTTCTTTTATCATTTCAGACTTCTCTGCTTCTTCTAACCCAGTAGCATGCCTAACAGAAAAGTTTTACCATATCAGTCCTTTTCATCCCAGGAATATTCTGGGTCCTGGAAGCTTATCCCCCAGCTCTTTACAATGACATTACAAGGTCAGGAACCATCACCAAAGAAACAATCATTTCACTGAGTGAGCATCTCTGTAAATTCTATTAAAGTAACATCTCCAATAACTGTGGTTTCCATTATCGTATGCAGGCATATTATAAACTGAACACACTGTTTTAGCAATGTCAAATCCATTAAATGTTAAGTTATTGACATGCATTTACTTGTTCATTCTACCAATATTTCATGAGCACCCAATATGTGCCAGCTTTCTGCTAGTCATGGAGGACAGACACCATCGCATCTTATTCATCTTGTGTCACAGAGCCTGATACCCAGATTGGCATGTGAAAAAAGTTCATTCAATGTTTGGGGGACATTCTTAGAGGACCAATGCGGCAGCCAAATAGCCTGATCTTCTCACTGAAGAGCTATACACCCGGGCAGTGAACATTGTGGCTTTCAGATTCAGACAAACCTGAGATCACATTAAGAATGTGACACTCTATGGCTGCATGCCCATGGGGGAAATTATTTAACATTTCTAAGCCTCAGTTTTCTCAACTATTTGTTTTTTGTAAGATCTATTGGGTCAGTATCTGTAAAATCTTTCTTAAAGAACCTATCATACAGAGTGTCTGGCATATGTTTTAGCTATCGAGCTATTAGTTATGTTATCATACTCCTGGCAGGCACGCGGTTAAAGTGACACAGGACAGAGGAGGCAGCCTGCTGCAGCACAAAGGAAAAACAATTGCACAAGCTTCCCAAGCAGTATGAAAATTCAGAAAAAGATCCTCAGAAAACTCAGAAAACAATCCTTGCTTACAAAGAATGAGTGAAGTTCTTAATTTGAAGACTCAAAAGAAAGCTGAAGATGGAATGTTCATGCCAAGCATGGATTATGTTACAGTTTGGCAGAGACACGTTACTTAAGACACGGAGGGAAAATCAACCAACTTACCAACCAACTGATTAAAGTCTACACTATATGACTGTTCTGTGCAATGCAACCTGGTCTTTGCCAAGGTGGTTTGCAGAAACTTCTATTACTATGGCTGGGCTGCTGTATTTAGGATCAAGCACAATATTGAGGTTGGGCTCCAGCTGTGGTTTAATTAGACCTCTCTCAACTCATAAGGTATTGAGTAGAGGAAATCTGTGGCTACTTTTATTTGAGCAAAGAGGTAGCCCACTTACTCAAGTAGATATATCAGATCCTCTTCCTCAAAGCTATCCAATCATCCAGCTAAATAATGAATAATGTTTTAATAGTCCCAAATTTATTTTACATATTGCACAAAACACACTTATTGTTTTTCTGAAATTCAGATTTAACTGAGTATCCTTTTTTTTTTTTGATTATCTTCTTTTTTGTTTTTGTTTTTGTTTTGCTAGATCTGGCAACCCTAGATGAGAGGGATTCTCCTTAGACTGTTTGCTTCTTACCAATATAAAAGGCATTAATAGATCCCCTTTCAAACTATGCTCATTGGAAAAAACAAGGACCTGGATTAGTGTGGCCTGGGAAACACCTCATGAAAACTATTTGTTTTATCTGCAAGTGTTAAAAAGAAAGTTCTTGAGGTAATTCTAGTGTACACAAGCTTTAGGAAACTAGCTAGCATGTGAAGAAATGAGTTAATATTTTAAAATGTATTATCTCCATTAATCTTCACAAAAACCCTATGTGATAGATATGATTATTGTTCTCATTTTACATGTGAGAAAACTGATGCAAGGATGTTTTAAATCACTTGAATTCCCCAGAGCTGGGATTCAAGCCCATGTTTTACTGATTGGCATATGTACTCATCACCACCATGCTATTGTCTTCAATTAATGTAACATAATAATTTTAAAAAAAAAGATGTTCAAAGAAAAGAACATCTTCTCTCCCATCTCAAAAATTGCTTGTTTAAATTATCTAAGCTCATCGACCAATATGAAACAGATGACAATATATCCCAAATATTATAATGAACACAATAGAAAATGTTCCAAATTGGCCTTCACTACATCTAGAAAATCTTTTGTTTTCACAGACAAATTAAAGCTGTAACATATGTTCAAATTAACTCTTTACACTCATTTTTTTCTTATACCACAATTCTTAAGCAGAGGGCCCATACTCAGTCTCATTTGGGCTGTGTCCGATAGAACCTGTTGCTCCCCCAGTAATAAGTTACCACTCAAATACCAAATCACTAGTCTCCCACACTTCTGAAATCCCAGTGAATCAACAAGACACATATCACGTGCAATTATCAGAGTGTCAGCCCTGTGCTCAAAGAAATTCTAAAATATTATCAAATCTTAGAACTAGTGTTTAAACTGTTCTCTTGAGGGTATATCATTGATTATTCTGTTCGTTTCTCTTATTTAAAGGCTCCTATTTCCCTCTTCGGCTTCTATCTTTCTAGTATTTCAGTGCAGCTTTGAATGTGGGCTCCTGTCTAAGAGATATATTCTTAATACTTTTATTATCAGAGATCCCCATAATTTGAATAGGTAACATCTCTACCCCAATATTCTTGTTTGGGAAAGTCCCCAATGCTTTTGTATTCCAGTGCTAATTCTGATTGTTATTCCTCAAGCTGTAATCTTTACTCAAGTGCTCTTCTAAAAACTATGCCTATTCTTGCCTTTGGGAATTTGTTACTCCAAGAACAGCACAAGCATACTATTCCAATCTTATTTTTCTATTGTAGCATATCCCTCTATTTTTTCTAAGTTAACATGGCAGTCACTCACCCCAAAAGGAAAAGGGAACTTTGAATTCTAAATGCAATGTCACCACTAGTGCCTAGACCCTCTGTCTTAGTCTATTTGGGCTTCTTTAGCAAAATACTATAGACTGAATTGGCTCATAAAGAACAGAAATTTATTTCTCACAGTTCTGGAGTTTGAGAAGTCCAAGATCAAGGTGCCAACAGATTCAGTGTCTGGCAAGGGGACCTGCTTGCTTCTTTTCACTCTACTCTCACATAGGAGAAGGGGTGAGAGAGCTCTCTGATATCTCCTTTAGAATCCTAAAGCACTAATCCCATTCTGAGGCTTCACCCTCATGACCTAATCACTATCCAAAAGAGTCCACCTCCTAATACTACAGTCTTGGGGATCAGGATTTCAACATATGAATTTTGAGTGGAACAAAAATATTTAGATCATAGAACCTTCTAAGTCAGATCCTGCCACATAAGTTTTGCAGGTAATGGTTCTCCATTCCTGGAAATAAACCCCTAGCTCAACCCAAGGCTTTTCTCTTTTTGTATGGGTTTGGCTGCCTTGCAATGTGTGATTCTATCCTAAAATGACATCCTCTTCCTGCCCTGACAAGATCCTGTCTTCTAATTTCTTCTGCTCCATATGAGATCGTATCAGTAAGAAATGTAGTTAGCTGCAATAGCAGCTTGAATTCTAAGAGAAACATTTCCAACCTCAAAGCAAATATATTATCTTCATCAAAGAAAGGCCCTTTTAGACACAAGAAGGATACTTCCCAAGGAAAATGCTATGTCAGCAAATTGAGATGTTACTACCAGTTGTTCAGGTAGGGCCTAGCCCCTCTTAGGACTTGGTTTCCAATCCATTGTACATGGTCTCACTGCTGAGCCATGCAAGACCATATTTGGTTGGGGGGTTAATCTTATTAAAGTTGAAAATACGATTAATTATAATATCATGACTTATAGTTTAATATCATTAATATTTCATTATGCAATTGGAGCATTTTGAAAAATTATTGTGGAATTATGTAGAATTTATGATAATTGTTGGTAAAAAAATGATAAATGAAAAACTCAGATTAACTTTCAACACCGCCAACACAGTCAAAAAAGAAGTAGAAAATTGGAGGAAATTATGAAAAGAGAAGAAAATTTCTAAGTTTATTCTAATATAAATATATTGTAGATCAGTGGTCCCCAGAATTTTTGACACCAGGGACCTGTTTCATGGAACACAATTTTCCAGAGAAGCAGGGTCGGGTGTGGGGGGACAGGCGCGATGGTTTCAGGATGATTCAAGTGCATTACATTTATTATCCACTTTATTTCTATTATTATTACAGTGTTAACCTCTCTGCTAATGACAATCTGTATTTATAGCCTCTCCCCAGTGCTAGCATCACTGCCTCAGCTCCACCTCAGATCATCAGGCATTAGATGCTCATGAGAGCATGCAACCTAGAGCCATTGCATGCACAGTTTACCTTAGGGTTCGTGTTCCTGTGAGAACCTGATGCTGCCACTAATCTGACAGGAGGCAGAGCTCAGGCAGTGATGTGAGAGACGCTCACCTCCTGCTGTGTGGCCCAGTTCCTAACAGACCACAAACTAATACTGGTGAGCAGCCCAGTGGTTGGGAAGAAAGTTATGGATATTATAGATATATACAAAATATATCTCTATCTCTACATAAGAAATATAATATTAATATATAAAACTAAATGTATGGAATGTTCTCATAAAACATTTTTGAATAGTTAAATATTTTTATAAAATATTTTTCACTGTTTTGTGGATTAAATGAGAAATGAATTAAAGCTTTGAGTATGGCATTTGTCACATATGAGATACTCAGCATTCGTATCTATTATTATTATAACTATTAGTTTACGGTGTATAGCATAAAAGTAAAGTTAATTGAACAACATAAAAATCCATGCTGTCTACACATACATGTTTATTTCTGACCATAAATGAGAAATCACAGACTTTCCAAGAGGAAATCGAGGTGAATTCTATCTGAGGCCAGATAGTGAGGTCCCACTCACTATCATCTTTCCATCGCCCAGTGAATGTTGTTGGACTGAATTTATAAATTTTCGGAGCAGGAAAGACTGTAGAAAACAAACACATGTACAGGTTCTAAGGAACACAGGTAGAGAAAGTAGGAGGATTCCATCACACTGCCAAGAGCCCCTGATTTTCCTCACTGACCCAGCTTTCACTCTGCGCCCACCTTCAGGGCCTAGTGGACTTATGGAAGTGTGTGTTCACATGATATCCAGCTCCTTACTGGAGTCCTGTTCCACCAGCCTCCCCAAGTGCTCTGCCGCACAGTTGCAAGGGAAACTGAATGAGGTGATATAGATGAAGCGCAACATTCCTGAGTCGTATTGAGAATAAAAACAAAATCCACAAATAAGAAATAAAACTCAAAGGAAATGTCCCAGTGCAGCAGATTCAAACATCACAACCTCATGTACAGCTATAACTGCTGCTAAATGAATTCTCCTTGAGTCGAGGTGATTTTTTTTCCCTGCTGGCATTGTTACGGGTTTGGCTGACCCTGTGCTTATTCCATGCTGTTTGGTGCATTAGCCTGCTGCTACTGTCTCCTACGTACCAGAGGTAGCAGCCTTTGAGAAGTAAAACTACTTGACACAATTTGATAAAACAAAGCAAACTGTTCCCTTTCTCAATGTTTTAGGATATGAAACCAGGCAGGTTTTATCACAAGTTTGTTCATTCTGTGTGTATCTTCTTTTCTACTCTTTCTATCCATATTATAAAAGATAGATGTATCTATCACTCACAAACATTTACATAAATAAATTCATATCAAGAAAAATACTCATTTATATCCATTTAAACACAGGAAACCATCCCTATTACAAATACAGTTAAAACAGATGCAAGTTCTGTTGTAAAGAAAGAAATAAGACTAGTAGGTGGATGTTTAACATTTCACACACAAGCAAGGAGGTTTTTTTTTTCCTCCCCAAATAGATGTGTCCACGCTAAGATTTTCTTTGCTGTTAAATGGTAAGCTTGTCATCACCGCATGCAAAGATAGAAATATTATGAAGGAAAATGATACTCTATTCTCTTTCCATTCTAAGAGTTCCTCATTCTTTAAATATACCCCAATTTGAGAAATAAAAGCCACATTGTAATTTCAAATGGGATTGGTACTTATGTAAGGACCTAATCCTCAATACTTTTATAATTTGTTTGTAAGGTGAATTCTATTTTAAGCTTGTGTAGTTCCATTTTCCACTGTTGTATGTAGCAAATGTAATGCTATATTCCTGAATTCCAAGGAAGAAAAAACAATAAGCTTTATTCTCTCTGGATTGTCAGCTCATGTTTCCAAAGCACTGATTTGATCTCATTACCTCCCAAAATTACAGTTCCAAACTCCTTAGCCACATCCAGCCATGTCGATTCATCTTTCCTAATTCCCCTTTGCAGTCTCTTTATCTTATCTTTTCCCTGTATATTTTAATCAATGAACTAGGATTTTATATGGATTATCATAATACAAAGTTTTACAAGGTAGACCTTTTAATCTTAAATTTCGACTCAGATTTGTCCCAATTTTTGTGTGCACTGTGGTATCTCTTTCTTATAGTTTATAATTTGTAAGGTATACTGGCAATTTTAGGGTTTTTTACTTTTATGTGGTTAGCACATAGGGAAGAAATATTAAAAGTAAAAAAAAAATTCTTAGAAAATCAGTTATTGCAGTTATCGGCCACCATTTAATATAATAGATGCTCATTCAAAAATAAAGAAGAAAAGTCACTGAATAATTTAAAGGCTGTTAGTAATATGATTCCAAATGACGTCACCCACAGCCACATGGCAGGTGTAGTAATGACAAGGACTTTTAAAAGGTTTTTGCTAGGCACTTACACATCACGCAGCGTCCCAGAACCAAGGCACTCAAGGTATTATATTAATGGATAAGTGCAATTCGGTGTTAAGATAAAGCTAGAACTGTTGAGGCTAATGGAGTATTCTCAGAAATAAACCTGCAAAAGTCTTGGTAATTCATCTTTGCATTGCTCGGGGGTCTACACAGAGAGATAGAAAAACAACCAGGCCGCAGGCCCAGACGCGTGCTACAGTTGTGCCCATTAACTCTTGGAGAGAATACAGACACACCACCTAATGATAGCAATTTCCAGTCAATCTAGCAAAAGACATGACCTGTTCCGGGTTTCCTGGAGGGTATAAGAACATTGACTAATTTACTGAGCCACTATAATAAGATAACCAGATGGAGAAGCTAATGGGCTGAGACAACACAACGACTGTTAAACATTATTTGCTAACATCAGTATAGCAAGACCGGAGAGTAGAGTATATTATAAGCCAGTACTTACCTTTTAATTAAAATAATACTGTTTTCAGCATTATTTTAATACAGCAGTTAGGTAGTATGGATTCAATAATACCAACCTTTTTTTTTTTTTTTGTATCTTTTGGAATGAGTGCTTTAACAAAGTCAGACAACTGGAATATTGCAGTATTTTGATCTAGCTGTTTGAAGAATCTATTTAATTTATCGTTTGATATTATCAAGTTAATATTTAAAAAAATAAAAATTAGTATAACAATAGTCACAAAAATAAAAAGCCTTAGATTTGAAAATAAAATCTTTAAGGATCATTCAGTATAATCTCTACATCTGATCTTTGAATGCGTTCTAATACTTTTAATAGTTATTCTATAAGTTACTGAAATTTAAAATATCCCTGTCCGGCTCCTGTTTTTAAGCACTACACTTCTCAGTTGTTTATTATGGCCATACATTAAGTCATTGCCTTAAACAAATCCATTTTAGTGGCTCAATACTCTTCTACCCCTAATTCTATTATGACTATGACAGTCTCGAAAACACATTCTCATCAACATATACCCAGAGTGTAATCAAAGAGTACTGGCCACATGTCTATGGATGTTCTTGAAGGTTTCTCTCTACCTCCCTCCCTTTGTCTAGTTTTTCCTTAAATCTTTATCTATAATCTTCTTTGAACTTTTAATTTGAACAAATGAAATGAATGTTATCCTAGTTTTCCTTTTGTCAATTAACCTAGCCTCGATTATTTTTCCTCTGTCTATTCCATTCATGCTTATTTTAACTCATTCTGTTTCTGCTCCTACTTTTACCACTTTCCCCCTTTTTCTAGCCCTCAATTATCCTTTCATTTGTCCCTTGTTCCATCTATCTCTTTTTTTATATATTTTTTCTTTATCTTCCAAATTTATCATTTTGTCAATCTTATTTCAATACTTCTGCATGTTTTGAGTTGTAGTGTTGATTTTAACCTTACTTTCTGACTTTGAGATTTGGAAGGCATACACACAAAACTAGCAAAACCAATAAAAATAAGTGCACACACACAGACACACTCCTTTATTCTCTCCTTCCCTCCTCTCCTCCTTCCTCCCAGACGTAGATAGAAAGTGGTAATTTAGTGGCCAGTCTGAATTAACTATAAGTTTAGCCAATTAAATAGTACTCATATGAATAAAATTATATTTGAAGAAAAGTGTTTTTAGAGATTTATTATAAATTGACTATTTTCTTTGTTCATTCACTGAGTGTGGGAGATAATATTCCACTACAAGTAAGTTAAACAATGAAACTGTATTCACCTTGTGTGTAGTCTGTATTGCCACTACTATACTGATTTTCCCTCCACAAATTCTCTTTAAGGAATCTGCAAGATACCATTTTCTAAGATTCTGGACCATGAAGCATTCAAGCTCCTTAAGAAAACTGTCATTTACCAACCCTTAAGTCACTTTACAGCGACTGAAGATTTTTAAACCTGACTTGATGTCTTCATCTTCACCGTCGGTTCTGCTGGCCATTTGCTAACTTTCTGAGTTTGAGAAAGATATTAATCCTTTCTACAACTCAGTTTCATCTGAAAATGGAAAAAATAAAAGCATTTACCTCTGTGGTCCCCAATCCCCGGGCAGTACTAGTACCAGACCATGGCCTGTTAGGAATCGGCCACATCACCACCTGAGATCCGCCTCCCCCACCCCTGCCCTGTCCTGTGGAAAAATTGTCTCCTGTGAAACTAAGGAACTGGCTGCACAGCAGGAGGTGAGTGGTGGGCAGTGAGGGAAATTTCCTTTTTATCATAGCCGCTCCCCGTCGCTGGCATCACCACCTGAGCTCTGCCTCCCGTGGCCTCCCCCATCCCCTGGTCTGTGGAAAAATTTTCTTCCACAAAACCAGGCCCTGGTGCCAAAAGGGTTGGGGACTGCTGATTATCTCATAGGCCTATTGGCCACCTAAATAATTTTAAAAATTTGTATACTTTTTTTTTTCATGCTGTAAAATTTTATAAGTTTTGACAAATACACAGCATTGTTTCTCTACCATTACAATATCATACATATAAGATTTTCACTGGCTTAAAAATCTCCCCCATGTCTCACCTATTCAACCATCCCAACCTCCATCCCTGAACCCCTGGGAGTCACAAATCTTTTTATTATCTTTATGGTTTTGCCTTTTTCAGAATTCACACTGTCTGTAGTCTCTTCAGAATGGTTTCTTTCACTTAGTAATATGCATTTAAGATTCATCATGTTGTTCCATAGTTGGATTATTTTTTCTTTTTATCACTGAATAATATTCCATTATATGGATGTACTACATTTGCTTACCCATTTACCTATCAAAGAACATCTTGGTTGATTTCAGTTTAGGGTAATTATGAATAAAGATGCTATAAACATTAACTTGCAGATTTTTGTAAAGAAATATGTTTTCAGATCAGTTGGGAAGGTATCTAGGAGCATATTTGCTGGATTGTATGATAAGGCTATGTTTAGCTTAGTATGAAACTGCAAAAATGATTTCCAAAGAGTCTGTACCCTTTTGTATTCCCAGTGGCAGTGAATGGGAGTTCCTCTGTATCTCCACCAGCAAGTGGAATTACCAAGGTTTGGGGTTTTAATCATTGTAATTAGTGCATACTGGTATCTCATTGTTGATTTAATTTAATTTTCAATCCCCTAACACATATAGTGTTAAGCATATTTTTATATTCTTCTTTTTCATCTATTAATATATAGCTTCTTTAGCAGGGTGTCTGTGGAGATCTTTCGTCCATATTTTAGTTGGGTTGTTGGCTTTCTAATTGAAGTTTTAAGGGCTAAGTTTTAAATCATTTTTAGATATTTTGGATATAAGTTGTTTATCAGATACTTTTGCAGCTATTTGCTACCACTATGTGGCTTATGTTTTCATTCTCTTAGTGGTGTTTTTTGCAGACCAGAATATTTTAATTTTAATGAAATGCAACTAATCATTTTTTTATGGATCACATTTGGCATTATATCTGAAATTCATCACCAAACCCAAGTTCACCTAGATTTTCTTCTATGATTTCTTCTTGAAGTTTTATAGTTTTGTGTGTGACATTAAGGTCTATGTATGATCCATTTTGAGTTAATTTTTGTAAAAGGTATAAAATCAACTTCTAGATCCTTTCTCTTTCTCTCTCTCTCTCTCTTTTTTTTTTTTTTGGTATATGGACATTGAATTTTCCATTTGTTGAAAACACTCTCCATTCTCCATTGATTTGCCTTTAATTCTTTGTGAAAGATCAGTAGACTATATTTGTGTGGGTCTATTTCTGGGTTCTATATTCTGTCCTATGACTTTCATGTTATGCCTATTATTTTGCCAATACCACCTGTATTAATTACTGTAGCTCCACAGTAAGTCTTGATATCGAGTAGTCTGGGCTTCCAACTTTGTTCTTCAGTGTTGTATTGGCTATTTTGAGTTCTATGACTTTCTAATTAAAATTAAAAATTGATATCTCTACATTTTGGGACTTTGATGGAATTATATTAAATTTATAGGTCAAGTTGGAGAGAACTGACATCTTAATAAAATCTTTTCTTTCATTTAGATGATTTTTCACTTTTTTAATCAGTATTTTATGGTTTTTCCACATGTAGATCTTATATATATTTTGAAAAATTTACACCTCAATATATCATTTGTGTGCATGTTGATGTAAATGGTATTGTTTTTAATGTCAGGTTCCAATTATTCATTGCTGGCGTGTAAGAAAGCAATTAATTTTTGTATATTAACCTTATATCATGCAACCTAGCTGTGCTCATTTATTAGTTCTAGGGTTTTTTGGTTGATTCCTTGAGATTTTCTTTATAGCAACTGTATCATCTGTGAATAAAGATAGTTATAATTCTTCTTTCCCAATCTGTATAATTTTCTTTTCTTTTCTTGTCTTATTGTATTTAGGTCATTAAACATGAAATTTCTGATTTCTAATCAAAAATGTAGTTTATTATATCTCAAACAAGAAGAAGTACACTTAATCAAAGCACCTACCTAAACTATGGCACAGTTTTGCCATTTTAATAGCAGCATGTTTACGCCATCAGCAAAGAAGCCTGGAGAGTGAATAGCGATGAAATTGTAAAAGGCATTTTCCACAGCTTGTTGAGAATGGAATATTTTTCCTTGCAAGAAATGGCCCAAAGCTTGGAAGAAGCAGTAGTTAGTTGATGCAAAGTCTAGTGAATACAGTGGATGACAGAGAATTTTGAAGTCCAGCTTCTGTAGTTTGAGCAGCATTGTTTGTGTGACATGTGGTGTAGCATTGTCTTGCAAGAGGAGTTAGCCTATCTCTTTTGACCAGTCTCAGTTGCATAATCACAAACAGTAGACATCTGCTGTAATGGATTGATCAGGTTTCATGAAGTTGTAGTGTATAACACCAGAGCTGGGCCACCAAACAGACACCATTAGATTTTTGATGACTATTTGGTTTTGGACTGTGTTTCAGCACTTTATATTTATCCAACCATTGTGCTGAACACTTGTGATTGTTGAAAAGAATCCATTTTTCATTACACATAACAATAGGTGTAGAAATTGTTCACCTTTATGTCATGACAGAAAAGAAAAGCAAGCTTCGAGACAATTTCTCTTCTGAAGCTCATTTAATTCATGTGGAACCCATCTATCCAGCTTCTTTACTTTGCCCATTTATTTCAAATAGTCCAATATTGTTGGAATAGTAACGTCAAACCTTGCTGCTAATTCACATGTAGATTGAGATGGATTTGCTTCCACTACAGCTTTCAGCTCATCATTATCCACCTCGGTCTCAGGTTGCCCAGGAGGCTCATTTTCAAGATGAAAATCACCAGAACGAAACTTCTCAAACCATTGATGTACTATGCATTCATTAGCCACATTCCACCTCAACACTTTGTTGATATTTCGAGCTGTCTGCACAGCATTGGTTCCACAAAGGAATTCATATTCAAAAATTACATGAATTTTTGACTTATCCATGTTTCACAAAGGCTGCTCTAAAAAATGTGAAAGATAATCACAAGCCAAACCATGAGTTTGGAAGAAGGAGTTGTACCTTTACAATAAAAATAAAACAAGTGTCAAAGTCAAATGTCAGAGATATCAACTGCCAAACTTATTACTTAAGGATATCAGATATTTCATATTTAATAACCTTAATACTATCTAGGACTTCTAGTACCATGTTGAATAGGATTGGTAAGAAGGAATATCTTTGCTTTCTTCTTGATCCTGGGGGCAACATGTTTTGCTTTAGCTATTGATTGTTATTCTTATATGCTAAACATTCAAATTGCGTCAAAGACAAAAAGCCCAAATCTGTAGTTTATAAGAGGTAAATTTAAAAATAAAACTTTAAGAAACTCAAAAATAAAATAATGACTTGTAGAGAGCAAGTTTTAGGTTATTAAAGGAGGCCTCTACTCTCCTTTAAACAGAAAATAACGTCAACGCTGTTATCACATCTTGCAGAGACTAGCTGATTCATTTACTGTTTCATTTGGGATCCCATGTTCACTCTGAAAACAGAAAAAAAAAATCTAACTATACAATGATTAAAGGCTGCCTCCAACTCTAAAAAAAAAATGATCTGTTTCTGAGCTTTCTCTGTGGCCTGAGAAAATTTCTGGAAAACTTGATGATAATTTCTGTTGGAATAAGCGAGACATGGTGAAGAAATAGACATTAGTAAAATATGTACAAGTACACTTATTTTATAAGTAAATTTCCAGTAATGTTATTCCTGTCACCATTTATGAGGTCATAGTTTGTTTATTAGAAAAGCCTAAGAAAGAGTAATTTATTATGTTTAGA
>NW_012155618.1:3306358-3310419 GCF_000956105.1 Propithecus coquereli | reverse complement strand
AAAAAAAAAAAAAAAAAATGACATCTGACTTGAACTCCTAAGGCCCTTCCCCTAAACTCTCTTGAAATTATCCCTGGAGGTGGGAGAAGGGGCTACATCTAGAACTAGACCAGAAGCCATCCCAATTTCAACCTGTAGAAAGAAGCAGTGATTATAAAACTGATGAATTTGTATTGGGATGGTACTTAATAGAATGACATGTTCCGAATCTTTTCATGAAACAAGGTAACAAACATCTGCATCTTCCCAGTCATCTTCCATCAGTCTCACAGATACGGGGTTTGTGTCATCCCCAGAAACAGGCAAGAAAAGACTGTATTTTTATTTTATTTTCTTTTTATCCTCTTGCCCAGATGTTTTGTAATGAAATGCTCAGACTCTTATTCCTACATATCTAAGACCTTAATCTTGCTTGCCCTTATCTACCCACAAACCAGCAGGAGTATCAAATTCCAGAAAGCATGACCAGGGTAGAGTTGGGAGCAGGGCTCTGGGGTGAAGAGACTACATAGTACTAATATCAATGTTTAGCCTACAAGATGACTGTACTGCAGGCTAGATAAAAATAAAAGTATTTACTTTAGCAGTGAATGTTAGTATTATAATTTTTAATAAAGCAAATTTGTTGAGGATATCAGACAATTAGGTAGTATGTAGGAGGAACATTTGATCTGCGCACAGTTGAGTACACATAATGAGCTGCAAATGTGTTATAAACCAGGATTTTAATGCAGATCTGTACATATTAACCTGAGATTCTCAATTATAAATCCAGTAAGTGAGAGACAGAACCAAACACTGATCTTATCTTTGGGATAAGGTGATGAGAAAAGTTCATGAGAGCAATGTCTTTAAGAGAATTCAAGAAGAATTATCTTCAAAAACATTTAAGAAGAATTGATATGATTCAAATAAAAAATATGACTAGCCTTTCTTGAAACATGACACAGATAATTATAAAGTTTATTTTGAAGAATGAATGCCTTCCTCCAGTTGTTCTCAAAGTATGATCCAAAGACCAGCACTGTTAGCATCATTGGGAACTTGTTAGAAGTGTAAGTTCTCAGGCCTCTTACCAGACTTGTTGAATCAGAGACTCTGATGTTGAAGCCTAGCATTCACTGTATTAACAAACTATACAGGGGTCTCTGATACATATTCGATTTTTTCCAATACATATTCAGTATAATTTAGATTGCCCAATATGTTGAGAGTAAAGAAGTATAATGTCAGAGGCATCGCATATTCATATATATATACACATATGTGTTTGTGGCCAGACATACTAATGAGGAAGACATGGAAATGGTACTGGGACAGAAACACAGTCACAGAAAGGGAGGAAAAGTCCAGGAAAAGATTCAAGAATATAGGCAAAATGAAGCTGAACTCTTACCTAACACCATATAAAAAATTAAAACAAATCAAAATCTAAACTTAAAACCTAGAACTATAAAACTTTTAGAAGAAAACAGAGGGGGAAAGTGTCATGACATTGAATTTGGCAATGTTTTGTATATGGCAACAGAAGCATAGGCAACAACAACAGTAAAAATAGATAAACTGGACTACATCAAAATTAAAAACTGCATGACAGAATAAACAAAGTGAAAAGGCATTCTGTGGAATGGGAGAAAATTTTTGCAAATCATATATCTAATCAGAGATTATTATCCGGAATATAAAATAATTCCTCCCATTCAATAACAAAAAATCTGATTTACAAAATGAGCACAGAACTTAAATAGATATTTTTCAAAATAAGATTACAAATCACCAATAGGCACATAAAATATGCTCAACATTACTAATCATTAGGGAAATGTAAATCAAAACCACAGTTAGTTATCATCTCACACCCATTAGGATGGCTATGACTGAAAAACAAAACCAGAAAATAACAAGTGTTGGAGATGATGTGAAGACATTGAAACTCTTGTGCATAGTTGCTGAGAATGTAAAATGGTGCAGTTGCTATGGAAAACAGTATGGAAGTTTCTAAAAAGAAAAAGAATTATAATACAGTAAGATTCAGAAATTTCTCTTCTGGGTATATACTCAGAATAACTGAAAGCGGGGACTCAAACAGGTATATACCCATGTTCACAGCAGCACTATTTGCAATAGCTGAAAGATGAAAGCAAACTAAGTTTTATTGATGAATGAATGGATAAACAAAATGTGGTACATACATACAATGCATTATTAGCTTTGAAATGAGGAAAATTCTGACACATGTTACAACATGGATGAACCTCAAGGACACTGGGTTAAGTGAAATAAGCCAGTCACAAAAGGATAAACAGTAGATGATTCCACATATATGAAGTTCTTACAATAGTCAAATTCATAGAGCTAGAAAGTAGAAAGGTGGCTGTCAGGAGCTGGGAGAAGAGGTAATGGGGAATTATTATAATATTTAACAAGTACAGAGTTTTGTGAATTGTGCTGCTATAAACATTTGAGTGCAAGTGTCTTTTTGAAAAAATGACTTTTTTTCTTTTGAGTAAATACCCAGTAGTGGGATTTCTGGAACAAATGATAGTTCTACTATTAGTTCTTTGAGGTCTCACCATGCTACTATCCATAGAGGTTGTACTAATTTGCAGTCCCACCAATAGTGCATGAGTGTTCCTATCTCCCCACATCCATGCCAGCATTTGTTGTTTTGGGACTTTTTGATAAAAGCCATTCTCACTGGAATTGAGTGATATCTCAATATTGTTTTGATTTGCATTTCTCTGATGATTAGAGATGTTGAACATTTTTTCATATGTTTGTTGGCCATTAATCTATCTTCTTTTGAAAAGTTTCTGATCATGTCTTTTGCCCACTTTTTAATGGAGTTGTTTTATTTTTTCTTATTGATTTTCTTGAGTTCTATATAGATTCCAGTTATTAGCCCTTTATTGGATGTATAGCATGAAAATATTTTCTCCCATTCTGTAGGTTGTTTATTCACTCTAATGAGAGTTTCCTTAGCTGTGCAGAAGCTTTTTAATTTGATCAGATCCCATTTATTGATTTTCGTTTTTGCTGTGATTATGTTGGGAGTCTTCTTCATAAATTCTTTGTCTAGGCTAATGTCTATATGAGTCTTTCCAACATTTTCTTCTAAAATTCTTATGGTTTCATGCCTTAGGATTAAGACTGTTATCCATCATGTGTTTTTTTATATTATAAATAATAAAGATTATATCCATTAAATCTTAAAACTGTGTGAGAGGATGAAATAAATGTTTGTTATAAAAAGAAAGGTCCTTTTGTAGTTGCGATCTTGTATGCACCAGGGCATGGAATAAATTGTGTGACCTTATATTTCATCAGTTAATAAGCAAGCTTTGTTCAGAAATTTTATAAACCTGAGGTCAAAAGAAGATAAGAAAACAAGATTTGTATTAAATATAAAGCATTTCCTCCAGAGAGAAGCATGCCAGGGACAGGGCATTCTGTGGGATATGCAGTATGAGCTTGCAACCCAGGGCAAATCCCTGCATCCATGTTTCTTTTCCTTTTTTAGGATCATAATAAAAACAGCTGAGTCAGTTGGGGCACTACAGATTACTGGGATGTCAAAAAGATGTGTCTAGAAGGCTGTTGTACAAGAATTGTCTCAGAAAGCCAGCTTTCCAGCACCTGGAGACTTTGGGAGTCTTGAGAATTTGTCCACCTTCCTACTAGGGGAAGGAAAATCCCATGAGAAGCTGCTTTCAGATACAGTGCCTCCTGGGAGAGGAGTAGGGAATTCAAGCTGCCCTGTTGTCCATGCAATATAAAATGAATTTATCTGTTGCTCCACAGTACTTCATTCTGCTCTACATTTTTTTCTTTTCTTTTTTATTTTACATATAATTTTTAACCCTTTAACATACTGTATAATTTGTATACTTATTACATCTACAGTTTCCTGTCTGCACTAGAATATAAAGTTCATGAAGACAGAGCTTGCACTTGGTCCAGTGATATATCCAAGTGTCTAGATTCTGTCTGCATCCTCGTTGGTATTCAATAAATGCTTATTAAATGAATAAATAAATGAAAGCTCGAGTTTCATTCTTCCA
>NW_012155618.1:3302468-3302905 GCF_000956105.1 Propithecus coquereli | reverse complement strand
CTCATGCGCAGTTGTAGAAATAGTGCAGAGAGTTTCCATATAACCTTCACCTGGTTTTACATAATATTTGCATCTTACATAGGTACAACACAATAACAAAACTAAGACATTGACATTGCGATGGTGTGTGTGTAGTTTTATGTTATTTTTATCATTTTGTGATAAAATATAGTGTAACCACACTACAATAAAGATACAGAACTATTTCAGCACCACAAAAATTTCATCTGTGCTGTCCCTTGATAGTGACACTGGTCCTTCTCTCCACTAAACTTCATTAATCTCTTCTCCATATCTATAATTTTGCCATTTCAATAATGTTACATAAATAGTATCATTAATTTATCTCTTTGGAATTCTTTGTATATAAAAGATATCACACATTTGTTTATGTTGCAAATTATTTTGAAAGAGGACTTGATTTTAAGAAATTTCTT
>NW_012155618.1:3286860-3298763 GCF_000956105.1 Propithecus coquereli | reverse complement strand
ATGTATTTATTAAATAGCTAACCATTTTGGAATGTTGAGAAATTCAAAAGTACACGATAGTATAGCTGAAAAAATAAATCTGTCTCTCTCCCCTTTCTCCCAGGTACCTTTTTAGTGTACTCTGAGATGACACTATTATCTCACAATATGTGATAATAATAATATGATCCACATATTTACACACATTTTTGTACATATGTTTTCCTGTCAAAAAGATTGTAGTATATTTTCATATTGTATTTTTGCCTTATACATTTTATTATACTTAGTGGTGACTATACGTAACCCCTCTCTGTTCATATATAACTATGCTATTCTTCTCAGTGGACATAAAATATGCCACAGTTTTTCTGTACCATAATTTCTACCAATATTCTTTCTTTCAGTTTACACAATCAGCTTCCACTAAAATTCTTCTTTTTCATTGTCTATGAATTTTGTTATGACTAATAAGTAAGTCTGAGGATAATAATTAAAATTAGTCTAAAACTAACACATGCACAGGAAAAATCAAAATGTATTTTAAAATTAACACTCTGTTGTACTGAGCTACATAATTGTGAAATCTGGTTACTCTTATATACATTGACTGTATTGACGTATTGATAAATGTATAATACACAGAGATTTATTACAAGAGCATTTGTTTCTTTGTGCTCTTTTGCTGCATAAGTTGAACCCCAATATTGTGCGTGTCGAGATGCATGACAGGTGTAATCTAACACCACTTGGGTACAAATACTTGCATCTCCACACTCAGACATACTCACTCTTTGTGTTACTAATATATAATTATGTTCTATGATATAATAATTATGAAAAATTTTATTTTGGTTAATTCCCATACAAAAGAAAGATGGTATGTCTATATTTATAGATACTAAAGTGAAGTATATCCTGACAGAAGCAAACTTCTGTTTATTAGGCTCCATGAGACCTGAAACCTCTGCATAGGGTTTTATAAATCTGATGTTTAGAAGACTTTTGCACAGATTAGGATCTGGCTCCATATATTTCAAAACTTACTTCTTCTCCACTATCCATATATTTCTAACGCCAGGTGTTATAAGACATGTCACTTTGTGATTTGACCACTGGCCCTACACCGTCAGCTGTGAGTGAGTCAGCAAAGTGAGTGGTAGGATTATTCCTGGAAGTCATTTCTACTCTGGGACGGGGAGATATAAATTAATTATACACAAAAGTGACGGTGAAGCACATGAATATATTCCTCTAAATCTAAACCACATGTATTCCCTACAAAATCTCCTCTTTACCTCAGGATTCTGAACCTTTTTGGTGTCATGAAATTCTTTGGCAATCTGAAGCCTATGGTCTTCTCAGAATAATAAATGCATAAATAATCAAATAAAATAAACCAATCATATGGAAATACTAATATAAAAATAATAAAATTATACTATATTAATACATGTGTATTTTTATTACATTAAGTAACAAAATCTAAATCCTATAATTTCACAGTAGTGATCAACAGTGGATGAGATAGCTATTATAACTCTGTTATGATATAAAATATGTATAATGTCTATTAGAGAAAAATAATCACAGGTATTCCTAATTTACAGTGATTTATTGCCTCCGTTCAGAAGTAAACGAAATTCCAAGTTGTTGAATATAAATATGTACATTTATCCTCTCCAAATTCACATATACACCCTGATTTCTACCCATTGCCCCCATGCATTAAGACTCTATGACATCCAAATTGCCAGTGGCCACTCCAATGCCACTAGAAGAAGAGGAAGGATGATAAAGGGGTACTCATACAGAAAAATACAATGATCTTAATTATTTTTGCAAATTTCACAGAAATTAATGATCATGTGGGCACATTGTTATAGTGTTCCTCACAAGGGAACTGTGAAAATATGGAACCCTGAAGCTTATGGTCCACTTAGCTCCTTGGTAAATTCATCTCCATTTACCTTCAGGGTAAATCATTTCTTGTATAATATGTGTATTTGATTTTCAGAAACTTTTCTTGCTAGGTCTTTTCTTTTAATTGTGTTTCTATCTTTCAAGGTGGGATAATGGCTCTAATTCCTCAAATTGTTCCATTTCTTTGAAACATCACATTTTATATTCGGTCATCCTCACTGAAGGATGCATATGCCTGTCTTACAGTGGAAGTCAAGGGAAATCAAAAACGCGTGAATTAACTTTGTACTCTTTAAATCAGAATAAAACACATGACAATGGTGCGAATCTTTGCAATTTTATTTCACCAAAGAGAAAATTCTCAAGTGTGCATAATGTTTCAAGTGGAGAGCTGTCGAGGCAAGGAGTATATCTTTTCCACTGAGTAAAAGCTTTTACATATGTGTGTAGCTAGCCAAATATAGGACCAAACATCCTCTACTAACTCATACAATTGACAACATAAGTGGTCCCCTGTGGCAAACTGAATTACTGTTCATCCATAATTGGTGTCTCTATGCAGTGCCCTTCCCAAGGAGGAGATTGTGTACCTTCATCCTGTAGCAATCAGATCTGGCCATGAGACTTGCTTTATGCCAGTGGTTCCCAACCAGGGGCAATTTGCCACCAAAGGAACGTTTGTCAATATCTGGAGACATTTTTGGTTGTTGCAACTAGAGGGAAGGTTCGTTACCTGCTCTTAGTGGATAGAGGTCAAGGATGCTGTTTAAACATTCTACGACGTACAGGATAACTCCTATAACAGAGAATTATCTAGCCCCAAATTTAAGTAGTGCCAAAGTTCTGACACTTTGCTTTAGGCAATAAAATGTGAAAAGAAACAATGTTTCTCCTTCCAGGCAGAAGATTTGAGAGTAATTTCACCAATCATTAAATTTCCTGATAACTTTACATAGAGAGGCTACTCCAACATCCTGGTTCCTAGGGTAAAACACACAGAATTATCAAGAATTGTGAAAGGTCTGAGATTCACCCATTTGCAAGCTAATAATATACACGCCCCCCTCCCCGCCACACACACACACACACACACACTACTGTATGGCAGAAGGCACGGGACTCCTGGGTCAGACAAAAAATATTATTATTCACAGCACAGGAAAGCAGCATGAGCTTCATGTTTCATGACTGTTCACTTTGCTCCCCAAGTCCCATGGGGGAGACAAAACAGAGCTCAGGTTGAGGAGGATGTTTGTCAGAACCCTGAATTAGGGAACTCAAATCTTTTATAGTGAATTGAAACAAACCTGAATGACCTTGTCCCAAGAGGGAGAAATTATCTTTACTTTAATGGACAGTAAACAAACCTACCTTTTGCTTCAGAGGGAGACACTATCTCTGTTTCTCAAAGCTGCACATTATACAAACATTTCTGAGAAGGCAGTCCAAAGGAAAGTCCAGCCATGCCTCTGCATACAAGATGTGCATAAAAGTCAGAGAACCATGGAGAATTGTCTCTCAAAGGAAGCGGAATCCCAGCAGAGCTTCACTGAACCTGTATTAAAAGCTAGAAATTAACTTGTGTTGTTATAAGCTACTATGGTTTGGTCTACTCACTACCTTTATTGGAAACCTTATGACTACTTAATCATGATCCGTTAACCAAGTTGTGACCAGCTGACTAATTCCCATGAATTAATGACCCTTCCATTGCTCAAATTTACAATAGTTGCTCTTAGTCTTCAACAGAAAAACTAAGGGAGAAGATCTAAAAAGTGGATCCCTTCATGCTCTCTTAGGATATATTTGTATCCAGCCATAAAACCTCATCTGCCTGGCTGACAACTAACTCGTAAATCACTTACCAATTACTTGAAATGATGAGTACACTAATTAATATTAGTGCAACTGATTGTAAATATTTTGTAAAGGATTTATTTGTTACCCGTCATAATTTTATGTATTCTGTTTCATGATAAATCATTTCAAAAGTTAGTGTGCCTTGTGAATAGTTTATAAATATTTGCAAACAATTTATCTCATATAATAGCCAATAAATAATTTGTAATTTATATATTACCACATACTTACAATCTGCTGTTTACCATAAGTATTTGAATTCCTAGAAATTCATTTAAAGCTACTGAACTCCACAGTGATCCATTGCAGTTTGCTGTGACTAGAAATAATAGCAACAGGCTTTGTGTTTGTTTTCATTTTAGCAATTCTGTATGTATGCGTCTAGTTATTAAGATGATGTGATTATTAATAATGAGATTGGTAATTTTAACAATAATGAACGATTCGTAAAATTAAATGAACATCAATTTTCAAAATAACATTTTTGGGGATGCACATGTTACCAAGAAATTTTCCTTTCTCAAAGATCACTTCAGATGAGATTGGAGGTGTTCAGAGTGGTATGGCCACAGACACAAAAATCACTTCAAAAGCTCTCTTTTGGAGTTGTCTTCTTCATAAACTAGAACTTTTTCTGGGTTAGCCCATAAACCAACAGAGTTTATTTGAAAACAAAAACAAAAAATATTCTAGTCTTCCCTTCATCTGCTATTCTTATCACTTTCAAACACTGACTTCCTAATTTACTCTTGAACCCATTATAACCTGTGTTCTCCATCAGTCTTCCATCAGAAATAGCTTTTTCAAATGATAGCATAATTTCTTATGCACATGTGTGTTCTGATTAGAAAAGTAACAAATTCACTTTTTTTGCAGACCTTTTATACAGGACAGAAAAATAAAGATAAGCAAATGTTACAATACAATCAGAAATATGTATCATTATAATTTGGGTAGATGCCTTTCATTTTTGTAGTCTTTTTGCTTTTTTTAAATAAGTATACATTCTCACACAAATTTGCAGTTGGCATCCAATTTTATTTTTATGTGCAATCTATGAGGAATAGGTTCTTGACTGAGAACAAATGTTGGTTCATAAACTGGGAATGCTTCTTAAGAAACCAGCACATCATGAACAGTGTTGTGGTTTTTTTTTTTTTTTTTTAGTATTTTTAGCGACAATCCATATTAAGACATACATTTTTCATCATAAGCAATTATACACACATTTTTAAAAGTCTAATAAAATAATTCTCATAGGAATGACATACTTTTGAATATTTTCTATTCTCTTTCTTCTATTTCATTTTTTAATGTGACAATGATCTATCAAACTGGAATCATTAGTAGGTCATAGGCAATAGGTCACAATCTGCATTTTGAAAAACGCTTCTCTAGGAGGTCCCTTCATTGCCAGATCTGATAACAGATGCTTAACAATTAATGCAGTTATCTCTGGGAGCATGCCTTCCTTCAGTTGATTTGCTCTAGGAGTTCACAGACCTCTCCGTGGCCAGCTTGGGGTGAATTAGCATTGATTCAATCTCTGCCCACAGCAGAGCTTTTAGCATTTGTTTCAGCTTTAATCAGTTTATGTACCAATCTCAATAACTCATAGGTGTTTGATCAAATCAAAACACTCTGTATCAGGATTTCTCAGCAGTGGCACTACTGACATTTTGGGCTAAAGAACTCTTGGTTGTAGAGGGCTTTCCTATACATTGTAGGGTGGTTAGCAGTATCCTTAACCTCTTCTTATGAAATGCCAGTAATAACCCCACACATACCATTCATGACAATTAAAAATGTTCCCAGACACTGTCAGTGTTCCCTGGGGTGGGATGGAGGCCAAATTATTCCAAGCTGAGAACCGCAGCTCTGTTTTCAGGCATTTAAACAAGAGAAACTTATAAGGAGACACAAAATGAAATTCAAAGGGAGCCCACATAGGGCATCATTCTGTGATCTCATTCACTGCCCCACTTTTGCTTAGCTCACTAGCACCAGGGAACATCATGCTCACAAGGCCTCTGCCCTGTGGAGTCGAGTGGTGACCCACACCAGACCCTGTGCTGCTGCTCACCTGAGGACTACTGGCTTGGCCTTTTCTTACTTGCTTTTGTCATTAAAAATGAGAACTTATTTTCTGTGGGCTTATCATCTGTGGTTACCTTTTGTAAAGTAGAACAATGTTATTCCAAAGTAGCAGATTTGTGGATTAGAAATTATTGTCAGAGTTTAAATTTGCTTTTTGAAAAAGAATAATACATAAAATATACTATCATATATTTGATCCATTTATTCATTTCATTCAACATGTTACATGTTGGTGATATAATGAGGAACAAGATGGCCTTTATGGTCACAGAAATTAAATTTTAGCTGTGGAGAAAGAACAGATACCAACCAAATTCCCCTTCTTTGGTTCTGAAGGTGAGATAATCCCCAAAAAAATTTTTAAAAGAAAAATTCTCATAGAATTTCACATGCACACATACAAACATGATTAGGATCAAGCCATAAATGCTGATTTTTTTACACTTATTTCATTAGTGTAAATGAAATAGAGCCCAGATAAGCATCTGATATTGTGTTGTTTCCATGTACTATGTCACTTTAAAGTCAAACAATCCTATTCAATAGGGCAGTTTTTCAACACAAATAGCAAGTTAAACCAGATCTAATCAAGTCCCCTTATTTTCAAGAGCAGAATCTCAAGTCATTATGTCAAGAAAAGGGTAGAAAGAGAGTTTCACTGTAGTTACAGAATATCCTCGTTGAAGTAAATCAGAGCTGGGAATCACGTGAATTTGAAGTCTCTTCTTCCAATTCCTTCCTTTCCCTTTCTGTCTCTCCCTCTCTCCTTCTGTCTCCTCTTTCCCTCCCTCTACTTACCTGTAGTAACTGCTCTCTCCTTATTTTATTTACTCATCACTTTTAATGAAAAGGTACTAATTTTAGCTTTGAAGATAAATAATACCTTTTAAGCACTAATAATAGTCCCAAAGCACAATAGCTGAAAGAGAGAAAAAGGAAGAAACTTCCAAGGCATTTCTGTTAATATACATTGAACTTGTTCCCATTGAGTTCTGAAGGAGAGTTCCGAGTTCTTGCAATGTGAGCTACCCATATGATGCTACAGAGCCCAGAACTTATGGATGGCAAAAATATATTATGAAACTAAGGAATATTGTAAGCATCATCTTGGCTCATTTCCTTAGCAATTGAACAAGTTACTCAAAAGGAAGTTCTTGTCCATCTGGTTCTGGCTGGGCACTGTGCCTCACGGCTGTAATTCTAGCAGTTTGGGAGACTGAGACAGGATGATCGCTTGAGGTCAGGAGGTGGAGACCAGACTGAGCAAAAGTGAGACCCTGTCTCCACAACAAAATAGAAAAATTCACCGGGCATGGTGGCGCGTGCCCATAGTCCCAGCTACTTGGGTGGCTGAGGCCGGAGGATCACTCAAGCCCGGGAGTTTGAGGTTGCAGTGAACTATGATGATGCCACTGTACTCTAGCCCAGGGGACAGAGCAAGACACCGTTTCAAAAAAAAAGGTCCTGAATCCTGGGAAAATTTCGCTTTTTCATTTTCCTTCAGTGCCACCCTGAGAGTGCCTGTAGGAGTTCTCTTGAGGGGATAGCCATGGTAATTCTCTTCCAACTGATGCCATCTGAAGCTTATTTATCTAGTGAACAATTTTTAATATTAAATACAACTCCCGAATAACTGTAGTGGATTGCCTATTGATTTCATTGTTGAGGATGCCAGAACATAAAAATATGATAGACCATCCAAATCTGGCCACTTTAAACTGAATCAGTGCTAAACCAGGTAGGACGTCTAGTTAATAGCATGAACTGACACTGCCCCAGAGGCACCAGCATATATGCTCATCTCACTTAACAGGCAGTATCAGGTTTCCAGATTCACCACTCCTGCTAGTATACCCCTCTTGACAATCGCGGGAGTTCCCCAATAACCTCACCCTTGGGACTTCGTAATTTATCTGAAGATGAGATGGGAGCAAGGCTCCTCTCACCCAGTGAGGATTTTATTAATAACCCTGCCCCCAGAACCTCAACAGCACCAGGGCATTGGAAAGCTCAGTAGCACTATTTTATCCCCCGGTCATCTTTACACATTGCTACTTTGCTCACGCTACAAAACCGCCCCAGACCTGATGATCCGGTCACCGTAAAAAAGATCAGACCATCACTTTGCCCAGTGAGGGGACAGATCCAACGGAAAGTGCTTTCAGGGCCTCAGCAGCTCAGTGTTCTCCAATCCTCACTGCTCTTTCTAAATACCATAGCCCCATTCCAACTGCCAGGATCTGACATGTATCCAATCAGGCATTGACTTTGATCATGTAGTTCTGGTGTGGAAGAGAAAAATAATACCAATAATATTCAGTTATTATGCACTAGGTGCTGCTCTAAGTGTTGTAGATAACAACCCCGTGGTTTTGAAAGGCAGAGGGCACTTATGTGTCTTGTTAAAGTCACAGATGTCTACCAAGGGATGGAGCCAAGACTGAAATTCTGGCACATGGTTGAAGAGCTCACATATTTAGCCACCTTACCATAATTCTTCTCAAGAATTCAGCACCTGTAATTTTATTTTTTTTCTTTATAAAAACAGCTTTATTGAAGTATAATTTGTATTCCATAAAATTAATTCATTTTAAGTATTACGATTAAATTATTTTTAGTAAATTTGCAGAGTTATGCATCCATCAGTACAATACAATTTGAAAACGTTTGTATTTTCTCCTAAAGATCCTGTGTGCCCATTTGTAGTCACTCTCTGTTCCTCCTCCCATCCAATGATCTACTTTCTATCTGTATAGATTTGCCTTTTCTGGACTTTGCATATAAGTGGAATCACATATTACACCGGCTTTTGTGACTGACTTCTTTCACTTAGCATATGTTTTGGAGGTTCCTCCGTGTTTTAGTATGTGTTAATATTTCATATATATTTTTGAGCAATATTGCATTGTATGGATATCACATTTTGTTTTTCCATTCAGCAGGTGATGGTCATTTGGTGTGTTTACAAATGGTTATTATGAATAGTGCTACTCTGCACTCCATGTGGTCATATGTTTTCATTTCCCTTGGATAAGTTTCTAAGAGTGGCTGGGTCATATGGTAATACCATGTTTAACATTTTTTTTCCAGAATATTATGGGGGTACAGATGTTTCAGTTACATGGATTGCTATTGTACTACCTGAGTCAAAGTTATAAGTGTGCTCATCACCCAGATAGTGTACATTGTACCTGTCAGGTATAAGTTCACTCATCCCCTCCTTCATCATCCCACCTGCTTGATTTCTGTTGAGTTTTACTTCTATCTGTGGACATGAGTGCTGATCAGGTAGTTCCAATTTAATAGTGAGTACATGCGGTGTTTGTTTTTTCATTCTTCGGATACTTCACTTAGGAGCATGGTCTTCATTTCCATCCAGATTGTTGCAAAAGGTACTAATTCATTTTTTATGGCTGAGTAGTACTCCATGGTATATGTATTAATTCACATTCTATTAATGCATTCATGTATTGATGAACACTAGGATTGATTCCACATCTTTGCGATTGTGAATTGTGCTGTAACAGACATTCTAGTGCCAGATTTATCAAAGACAAAATGACTTTTATAATTTGGGTAAATGCCCATTAGTGGGATTATTGGATCAAATGGTAGGTCTAGTTTTAGTTCTCGGAGGAATCTCTATACTATTTTCCATAGAAGTTGTACTAGTTTGCAGTCCCACCACAGTGTATAAGTGTTCCTTTCTCTCTGCACCCATGCCAGCATCTGTTGTTTAGGGACTTTTTTCATAAAAAACATTCTTACTGGAGTTAGGTAATATCTCACTGTGCTTTTGATTTGCATTTCCCTAATAATTAGTGGCATTGAGCATTTTTTCATATGTTTTTTGGCCATTAGTCTATCTTTCTTTGAAAAGCTTCTGTTCATGTCTTTTACCCACTTTGTAAAGGGGATGTTTTTTCCTTGCTGATTTGCTCAAGTTCTTTGTCGACTCTAGTTATTCACCCTTTATCAGATGTATAGCATGTGAATATTTTCTCCCATTCTATAGATTATCTGCTCTCCTGATAGTTTCCTTGGTTGTGCAGAAGCTTTTTAATTTGATCAGGTCCCATTTATTTATTTTTGTTGTTGCTGTGATTACCCTTGGGGTCTTCTTCATAAATTCTTTGCCTAGCCTGATATCTAAAAGAATTTTTCCAACATTTTCTTATAGAATATTTATAGTTTAATGTCTTAGATTTAACCCTGTTATCCATCTTTAATTAATGTTTTTGAGTGGTCAGAGATACAGATCCTGTTTCGATCTTCTACATGTGGCTATCCAATTTTCCCAGCACCGTATATTGAATAGGGATTCTTTTCCCCAGTGTATATTTCTGTTTACTTCATCAAAAATCAGATGACAATAGGTGGATGGTTTTACATGCGGGTTCTTTGTTCTATTCCATTGGTCTTTGTTGCTATTTTTGTGCCAATACTATGCTGTTTTGGATGCTATGGCCTTGCAATATAGTTCAAAGTCTAGTAAAATGATGTCTCCAGATTTATTCCTTTTGCTTATGGTAGCTTTGTCTATTCAGGCTCTTCTCTGGTTCCAAATGAAACATAGAATTATTTTTCCTAGATCTGTGAAACATGACATTGGTATTTTGATGGGGATTGAATTGATTCTGTAAATCACTTTTGGTGGTATGGAAATTTTAACAATATTGATTCTGCCTATCCCGAAGCATGATGCTTTTCCATTTGTGTATATCACGTGCAATTTTCTTCCTCAATGATTCATACTTCTCTTTGTAGAGATCTTTAGCCTCCTTGGTTAAATATACTCCTAAGTATTTTATTTTCTTTGTAGCTATAGTGAAAGTTACTGAGTCTTTGATTTGATTCTAAGTTTGACTATTGTTGGCATAAAGGAATGCTACTGATGTACATTGATTTTTTAACCTGAGACTTTTGCTGAATTTATTTATCAATTCCAGGAGTCTCTTGTTGGAATCATTGTGATTTTCTCGATATGAGATCATATCATCAGCAAACAGCAATAGTTTGACCTCCTCAGTCCCTATTTGGATACCTTTAATTCCCTTCTCTTGTCTGATTGCTCTGGCTAGGACTTCCAGCACTATGTTGAATGGAATGGGTGCCACTGGGCATCCTTGTATTCTTTCGGTTCTAAATGGGATTGATTTCAACTTTTCCCCATTCAATATGATGTTGGCTGTAGGTTTGTCATATATGGCTTTTATAATTTTGAGATATGTTCCATCTATGCTTATTTTGTTAAGAGTTTTTGTCATAAAAGGATGCTGAATTTTGTCAAATGCCTTTTCTGCATCTATTGAGATGATTATATGATCTTTGCTTTTGCTTCTCTTTATGTGGTGCATCACATTTTTGGATTTACATATGTTGAACCATCCTTGCATCCCTGGGATGAAGCCTGCTTCATCGTGGTGGGTTATTATTCTTTCTTTTTGGATGTGCTGCTAAATTTGGTAATTTGATTTTTAACAGATAATTTCTAGACATCTCTGTTGTCAAAGCATTAGTCTCTGAAGAAGAGAATTCTGCAAACAGAGATTCAGTTCTTCCACTATCCTCTAGCTGTACATGAGATGGCCATTTTAGCATAATTCTTAACTAAGGCCATGAGGAGTAATTAATTCAGTACATTTTACCTATATTTCACTTAAAACTTTGCCCTCAGTGGGCATAATTCTGTAAAGAATATGGGCAATATTAAATTAGCTCCAGCCCATTATTCCCATCTTCCATATGCTTTTGCTTCCATCTGAATTAAATTCAGAGCCAATCTCTTGGATTAATGTTAATTTTTCTAACCTTAGAGAAAACCACAGTCATAGTTTGGCTAGAAGACAAGAAACATGTCCTTGACTTAACTCTTTCTCTAGGCCATGTTTGAACTGCCTTCATCCCTACAGATGTGTCTCTTGCCTACTGGACTGAACTTTTTATTTTAGAGTCTTCTGCTTTATGAGCCTTCTAAAAATAGGACCACTCTCAAAAATTGAGAATTTCATTTGTTTCAGATTCAAATATATTATTACAGTATA
>NW_012155618.1:3284365-3286045 GCF_000956105.1 Propithecus coquereli | reverse complement strand
GATTACTTAACCACTGGAAGAAATTAGCAGATAAGGTTCAAAATGTATATAATGCTTATCCATCTTTTTATCCTGGGTCAGAGAGTTTTACATCACATTAGAAGCTGATGTCAAATGGATCTGAGGCTGCTTAAGATTCAACGGATGGACAGGCCTCAGCCATTTTATCTATATTGGCAGGGATGATCTAAATCCCACTAGTAACTAATTCTTCTGTAGTAGCATGTCTATAAATGTACATGATGCAAATTGAAAATATGGATAAATGTGATTTTCACGGCCAAAAGCAGTAAATCTGTCATAACACTTCTTTTTGAGAGTCATGATGCCACACTGATGAATCTGTGATAAACAAGGCTTGGAAGCAGAATACTATATTGGGTTTCTGTAGATACTCATATATGTTGAACATAAGGTAGCTTTGAGCTGTAATCAAAGTAGAAAGGCAGGCACCTTATTTGCTCTGAGAGCTCTACCCAAATGGAAAGCTAATGCTTCATATTTATGACTCTCTTGATCTCCTTCCATTCTAGGGAATTATTGAAGGCTTTGGTTTTTAGCTCTGGTGAGACAAACAACAATGCCTGAGATGGTGACTACCCCATTATTTTGAGTATCTTAGTACCTAATTCTTAGCAGAAAGCCCTGCCAGTCCACAATGAGCATGTAGCACAAACAGGGAATTAACCTGTGCCATTTTAAACCTTTGATATTTGGGACTTATTTGTTACTGTATCAAGCCCACCCTCTCCTAAGCTGATGGTTTTATCATTAATGTGAAGATAAATGAAGAAAAATGTAGAAAAAAACAAAAAACAAGCAGATAATGGCCTATGACAGTGGTTATCAGACATGAATATACATCAGAATCATCCAGAGATAGAGCACTGGTCAAAACATATATTGCTAGACCTTATTCCTAGAATTTCTGATTCAGCAGATTTGGGATGAGGCCCAAGAATTTGCATTTCTAATACATTTCCAGGCAATGTTATTGCTGCTGAGATGAGAAGCACACTTGGAGGACTGCAAGCCTAAAACACCTTTCAAAAGAATATTAATGATGGTGAGAATGTATATATTTTATCTTACAATAAAACTATAATGATTCAAGTAGACTGGTGCTCTGGTACCACTGATGATATAATTTAATGAAATTGACTAGAAGGTCGATGACCAGATATAATAATACATGTAAATGTTTTAGTATTGTGGTCTAAACATGATATGATTTTAATTTTCTTGAACTGCTAACAATTGAAAGCTTGTTTCCTCTTGCACTATCTACTCTTTTAATAATATCTTGATTCAATCCCATAATTTAGTTATGGTTATTAAAAAGTCTAGTCATTAATAATATCAATTGCATATTATAATTCAAAGTGTTCCCTTTCCCCCACAAGTCTGTCCTTAACTTCAGGATGCACTTGTGGAGGGGCAGGTAGGGTAGCAGTATGTCATCTTCCCATCAGCACCCTGCTTCCTGATGCCTGCTTCTCAAGAGGTAGACAGGATTGGAAATGAAGTGCTAACTTTTGGGATTGCTGGTGTTTTAAATGACCCCTTCTTGTTTGCTTGTAATTGTTGTTATGTGAGTAATTGCGTATCTGTGTTGACAAAGTTCCTGATCAAGATGATTATTCATAAAGCGTTATGTTTTGAGCCTTGGTGAAGGGAAAT
>NW_012155618.1:3256313-3282700 GCF_000956105.1 Propithecus coquereli | reverse complement strand
GTGCTCCACTAACCTTCCTTGAGGGATCTTAAAAGATTACGTGGATGAAAATGGCGAGTATGGCACATGCAGTAGAGAAAAGGTGAGGAAGATAGGTTATCCACTACTCAACTTGCTATGCTGCCGTTTTCCCAACACTAGTTGTCTAGCTGTTCTAGAATTCATTTCGATCCTGACACTAAATACCCAGAATTGGTGCAGACCCCACAGGTTCAAGGTTTAGCTCCACAAGACTGCCCCCACCTGCAGGTAGGGCACACAGGCAACCCACATTTCTGTCTGACTTCTCTACAAATTCAGGGGTTCCCTCTCTCACCTCTCTTCAGCTTCAATACATCACTAGAACAATTGACAGCACTCAGGAAAGCACTACATTTGTGATTACATTTTTATCACCAAGAATACAATTCAGGAACCACCAAATGAAGGAGGTGCATAGGGCAAGGTGTTGAGGAAGGGTAGTTGGCGCACAGAGCTTCCATGTCCTCTCTGGGTACGTCACCTTCCCAGCTTGTTGATGTATTGATGTACTCCTCGGCTTTATTAGGTAGGCATGACTGAATAGACCATTGGTTGATGGTGATTAAACTCAATCTCTATCCCTTCTCCCCTTCTGAGAGGTCAATAAGGGGTGGGACTGAAAGTGGTTGGTTGTTCTGGCAACCAGCCTCCAACATGAAGCCATCTAGGGGCCTCCACAGGAGTTGCCTCATTAGCATAACAAAGCCACAGAAAAATCCAAGAGTTTTTGAATCTCTGTGCTGGAAATGAAGACAAAGACCAAATATATAGTCCATATTTTTTATTATACCACAGTCATGGTTAAAATCTGTTAAGTATTTAGTAAAAGAAAGATAAATTTCTAGTCATTTCTAGATAGAAAACAAGCAAGATTTTAGTAAACAAAAACTAGGATTTCAAAACCTCTGTTACTTAGAAGTCAATCAGTAAAATTTATTTTAATCTCAAGAGTAAAAATTTATAAATCTGTCCTTCCTAAATGTTAATCTACCAATCACCATGAACTCTTCAGCACGATAAGCAAAACTTTGTCATGGTATCATGAAAAGTCATCTTTCTTTCACTGAGACATTTACCATTTCACCATCCGATCAACAGCAGATGGACCATTATGGGTTACTACAATTACTGAATTCCCTCTTTTAGACTTTGTAAACCAAAAATGTCTGATGAGATAGCTTGGTCCCCAGTGTGGCTATGCTCTTCTAGAATAATTATTGTCTCTTTGTCATTTTGACCTCCCTTCTTTATCTAGAAGAATTCTTAAAAGCCATTCAATGAATTGGTGTTTAAATACTTGGATATTCTTTGCATAATTATGAGGGGGTAGTTGTAAATGCCACCATCACTGGCTGTGTTAGTCCAATATAGTCTAACATTTTAGATAATATTCTTGGCATCACAACCTAATTGTAATCAATGTGGACATGGGCATGTGGGTATATACATTATGGGTGCTCCTTGTAGGTTTATAGAACTATATAAAATTGAGGAAACTACTTGATATATTTTATATCAATTTTTAGACACATTTTACTATGCAACAGGCTTTATGTGGTATTGTAAAGCTTCTAAGATCTTTGCAATGTAAGTGGGGAATCAAGAGCTATAAACAAATAATGCTAAATAATAATATAGAATTAATAAAAATGTAAGACAATAATAAAAGATGTCTGTAAGTTGGCATTTGATTCAGTTCCAAATAAACAGTACAAACAAATAGCAGGAGTTTAGAAGAAGAAATGAACATTCAGTGTGACTCTATTTTCGTACTCAGAGGCTCAGTTTAAATAAAGTAATAGAAAAGACTATCACTGATTTTTGATTCAATCTAAAAAGTTGTGGGAGAAGTCATATCTTTAGAAATCATTTCCAGATTTCCAATACCCGAATGTAACTGTCTCATCAACAAACACCACAATTTCTTGCAAAAGACATCTACAAACCATCCATAATTCTAACTTCAAAAGGTAACTATTTACAACCAAATTAAAGTCGATTTAAACATCTGTCACGTATACCTTAGAGCAATATATTTCATCATTTGCTTGTTCACACCTTGAAGAAATCACATTAATATTTGGGTTGATGTTTCAAAATATTTGATGTATTTGTACTGTTTCCTCTTAAAAAAGAGATTGAAATTGAAGGGTTATAAAAGCCTGAGAATATATTTTCACAAAGAAAATACACTTATAAAGGAAAATTACTTTATATCCATGCAGCAGCTAGCCAACATTTCCCAAATTTCTACACAGACAGTAGAGTAAAGCTACATTTATCCAGCAAGAGTTGGATTCTCAGGGGTCCAACAGCACTGATTGGAAAGAAGTAATGATTTCAAATAGCTGGTTTATTAGCACACATGCAGACAATTTATCCCACTCTTTGAAATAAGAAATAAGAACTTGAGAACAGACATATACAAATTAAAGACATACTCCAGGCAAGATAATTTATCTCACTTTTGATGATGTTAAAAGACTTCTGTGATTGCTCTGGGACAATTTCTATTGCCATGGCAAGGGAACCTGTGTCCTGCTCTTTTTGATATATTCATTTTAAGAAGATAGATTTCAAAAGGTAAGGTATTATTTGAAAAGGAAACATTGAAAATAGATAAATAAGGCAGAGGGCTTAAAAAGAGCTAGACAATAAACTTGAGAAAAATAAGTGTGACCTTGAGATGGATAAGAGCAACCAAAAGAGTTTGAGGGTAGAAAATCAAAAAGGATTGTTGTGAAAAAGAACATTTGAAAGCAACACATTAGTGGATATTGACTGAGATTTTTCAGCTTACTCAAACTTTAGTTAGGTTCTGAACCTTATCCTAGGCCCATCTGTGTACCTCCTTGTAAAATGCAAAGAACCCTGCTAAGTCAGTTTAGCAAGAACCTCTCACCTTTAATATCTGAGCACCCTCAATATCTGAGATATCTGATCAGGTTCCTCATTCTCCACCATTCCCCAGGTGACGTCTGATAACCCTGGGCTATCATCAATAAGAATCCTGAAGAGTTGGTTTAGCCAGAATCCCACATTATCCCTGATGTTTAGTAATTTTCCATCTACTCACCCCAACCCTGCTCCTTGGCTGTAAATTCCCACTTACTCATGCGACCTTCAGCACTGAGCTCAATCTTTCTCCCCCACTGAAAATTTCCATTGCCATGGGTCCTATACCTATCTCAATGGTCCTAAATAAAGTTTTCCTTAACATGCTTTAGTAAGTATCATTGAATATTTTTTCCACAATGTAAACATTTGGGATTTGTCTCACTTAATACTAAAGTAACTAAAGACATTTCAGGGTCATAGAGACACACTTGTAGGTAATTGATAAATTAATTATTGTCGATGGATATCTTGGTATTGGTACTGGACATAGCAAGCTATGCTTTGTAGCAGTAACCAAACTCCTGAAATCTCAGTGGTTTAGCACAACATTCTAATTACCAGCATTGTTGGATATGTGCAGGTGGCTGTATCTGGAACGTTTTCCTTAATAGTAACTCAGGGAGCCAGGATATTTTCACCAGCTACTTGTACAGAAAAGAGAGAGAATGGAGAATTCCTACATGTTTTTAACTATTTCAGACTGCCAATGACAGATCGCTTCTTTTTACTTTTATACTGAGGAGAACCTAATCACTGGTTCAAATCTAACCATTAGACATTCTGGGAATGGCAGTTTTCCTGTATTCTTCTACAGGAGAGAAAAATGATCTGGTAAATGCAGAGCATAGTCCCTACCACTGTACTCTGGGGAACATATGAACAGTTAAGTAAATTACCAAAAGCTTTCAAAAATATACATTTGAAAAGTAAAATTACCTTAATTACCATGCAGCATCTATGCAACATTTCCCAAATTTCTACACAGAGAATAGGCTAAAGATGTGTGTTGGGGGGAGGAGGAGGCATGTATTTTTAAAAATTTAGTTGATAAATTTGAAATGTGTAAAAGCATACTACCCTGGGCCATATATATGTTTGTTCATTTGTTCTATTTACCAGGAGAAAGAGGACCTGAATTATAATTTCAGACATATAAGTTTACCAATGAAAAATAAAGCAGGGAGGCTGATAAAAATCATTCTTCTGAAAGGAGAAAAATATTGATTATGTAATAGACCATTGAAAAAAACGACCATTACCAAATGCTGCTATCATAGAAATTGGTGTTAATTATTAAGTCAGGTAATTTACAGGCCCAAGAAGGGGACCAGAATTCTTAGTAACCTGAAGGCAATGTTTATTCTGTTTGTTCCATTGTTGTTTTTCTTTTTTTTCTGGTTTGGATGTTGAGACACCTCACGTACTTTAAGAGGGTAGGAGAAGGTTTATTACTTACATATGAGGCTCTCTGGGGGGATTGGGGCAAGCTCCCAGGCTGCTCTAAAAATGGTCTTGAGAGATCAGCGAAAGGCTTGGGATTTATGGTAGTTACAAGCTGGGGCTAGGGGTGGGTTCTTGTGCACAGCCTGGGGTTTGTGTAGTTTGAACTTCTCCCTGGCACCAAAGGACATAGCATGCAGGCTTTCTTATCAACTTACCCAGACACGGAGCAGAAGGGGAATGGAAAGAGTGGGGCTTGCAAGCCATCAAAGGTCAAACATCAAAATGGAGTCAGACTTTATAACACTTTGTCGGGACCTAGTTTGTTTCAGTCTCAGTTTACAAACAATACAGTGAATTCTACCATTTCCCAACAAAATCGTCTGTGTCTATGGGGGGGGTGGTGGTATGAATGTTGATGAGAAACTGGCCAATTTAGTTTTCATAAGATTTCTTACATATATTCTGAAACTTGTTACACACATAGATATTTAATATCCAAAAAGTAAAATGTATGAGAGTATTCAAATAATCATTCTATTTCTGTCAGGCCTTTATTGTCCTTGGTGTAAAAGTCATCCATGGAATGGAAGGCATTCTGGAATTAGAAAATTTAAAAGCTATATTCAAAAACAGTATCCTCATGGTAATTTCAAACATGAAAATTATATCATGGATTTATTTTATTCATTTTTTTTCACATTTTATTGTGGTAAGAAAATAATATGAGAATTATTCTCTTAGATTTTTATGTGGAAAAAACAATATTGTTATATATAGGCACAATGTAGTAGAGGAAATGTCTAGAATTTGTTCATCTTGCATAACTGAAATCTTGTTGATTAGCAATTTTCCATTTCCTTTTACCCCAGCCCCCTCAACCACAATTTTACTCTTTTTATTGGACACCTACTATATACCAGGCTCCAGAATTTTGCCAAATTTGAAAACCCTTGAGTAGTTCATAGGCAATTTGAAGCAAGTACAGTAGAAGCTCCCTAGTCATTTGTTTAATTTAGGAATTGAAAAGTTTGACAAATAATATGTGTTTTATTATACCTATCTCATCTACCATACCTGCATACCAAATTAAAAATTGGCAGAAATTGATAATGAGAAATTGAAACCTAGGATGTGTTTTTTATCTTGAGTACTAAAAATCATCACACAATTTGGGGCTCTGGGCATATATATTATGTTACAGGTAGTAGAAAATGTTCAGAATGGTAAGATCTTATATTATAGTTAGAAAGAACCAGCCAGGTGTGGCAGCACACACCTATAGTCCCATCTACTTGGGAGGCTGAAGCAGGAGGATCACTTGAGCCCAGGCATTTGAGACTGTGGTGTGTTATGTTTGGGCTCCTTGAATAGCCACTGAACTCTAGCCTGGGCAATATAGCAAGACATCATCTCAGGGAAAAAAAAAAAAAAAAAGAAGAAGAAATCCAAGTATTCATCTTGGATTAAATTCTAGTTTAAATTGCTAACTAGTTTAAATTTCTAACTAATCCGAACTACTTTGTGCACTATCCTTGCAGTTGATCATCAGATAATCACATTAATACTTCCATAACACGTTCTCACTACTTGCGTGACAGGTCCTTTTGTTATTTGTCAAAGTTGAAAATTCTTCCTTCCCTTAGCTTCGATGAAATCTATCTTTCATGTTATTATGAAATTTTTCTGGATAATCTTTTTTATTCTTCTTTGATAGCACTTTTGCTATTATCCAGGGTTATAATCTGATCCCCCTTCCCTTTGGAATCTACACATTGTCCGTAATTAATTTCTTTGATTCCCCTTGATTCCATTTCAAATTCTAATGTATACAGCACCATCATTCTTCTGAGTTTCAGATCTGCATATCTCACTGGCCCCTGAATGGCATCATTTATAAGTTCTTAAGCCTTCAAAATTCAACATATCCAAAGAGGAATTTATCATTTTATATCACAGTCAAGGCCATCCCTCCTGTGGCTGCTATCTCAGAGAATAATATCAACAGGTTTTCAGTTGCTCAAGCCACAAGTAGGGGCACTAACATTAGTAACTCTTGCCCATTTTCTCAACCTTTGCCCACTTCCAATAGCAAATTTCTACTGCTTCTGCTTCCTCAATAGCTCTCATGTGAAGTCTTAGTGTACACGTCCTAAGAGGTCATCTCTCTTGAGGAGAATTCCTGGCTTTGAATCGTGGTTCTATCTTTTACTACTTTAACCCTGCCGTTGGCTGTGTCCTCATTGTAAAATGGGGACAACAATAATTAAATATACTCAAAGGATTGTTATGGCATATTAAATATAAAATTCTTGAAACAGTGCATGATAGATAATAAGCACTTCATGAGTCTTAATTATTCTTTTAATTTTTGTCTGCTTTCAATTCAGTTTTCTAGATAAGTCCTTCATCATTTCTCAAGTGTTATAGTAACTTCTAACTGGTCTCCAAAGTTCTGACCTGGCTCTTTCCATCTGGTCTTCATACCAAAGCCAAATATGTTTATTGCATTATTAAGATCCATCTATGACCCCCCTGGTTACTGGCCATATAAATTCTAAACTCATTAAGTTCAAGTCCAAGCTCTTTGCATAGTTGCCCCAGCATTACATGATCTGTCCTCTGATTACCTCTCCAACTTCTCTTTGTACCACCTCTTCCCTTGCTTACTGTATTCCAGTTCCTTGAACCGTTTATATTCTTTCTTATCTCTGGGTTCATTGTTTTCCTTCTTGGAGTACTCCTTACACCTAAACTCTCCATGTAGTACTTCCACTCTTGCCAATTATGTTACTCTAATATGTGTTTCAACTCTACCCAGGTGTTTCTTATTACAGCATCTTTGACATGGAGTATAATTGCTAATTTTCTTGTCTGTAAAATATCCCTAGAGATACCTAGAGATACCATAATCTTTAACAGGACAAATATCCATAGTATCTGGTACATAGTAATGTTTGTTAAACACCAGTTTAATGAATGAATACGTTTGACTACAAGTGGCCACCCTGTACTTTCTGTCCTGATTGTTTGCATCTGAAAGAGGAAAAAACATACTCCCACTTTTTATGTTATAGTCATCTCAATCTTTGAAGACAGAAATGTTTTGTCGTACTTGAATCTCTTCTTTAGTCTAAAATTTTCCAGCTTATTTAACAATTCTATTGCAATCTCCAACGTCTCAATACTGTGGGTGAATTTCAAAATGAAAGAATATAGCATCCCAGTTTTAGTCAAACCATGGTAAAATACTGAGAATTCAGATACTCTGCTTATGTAGGAATTGGTACTCTGTGCTGTGTTTACATAATCTAGTTGATCAGAAGCTGTAAATAATTACAAATACTTTGATGAATAATTACTTTTTTCTTAGAGTAGAATATCTTCCAGAAATATACATTGGTAGGTGTTAGAACTCTATACCTACACTAAATGTTCCCATTTCTCCTCCCTAGGTGAGCCCTTTATCAGATATACAGTGTTTCTAAATGTACTTTGTGGAAAACCTACTCAGGTTCCCAACAGCTTTTATTTTAATGAAGAATATTCACAGTCCAATAAAAGTGGGAAATGGTGAATTAAAATAGTTTTTCTTTACTACAGTAATTCTCAAAGCTTTTAATATATTAATGAGCACTGCAAATATCTGAGAGTGTGGTTAAAACATGTAGCTTTCCCAAAAAGGCCTTGGAACCCTTTTTGTTCCAAGTATACCCTGGGACTAGTGTAAAACCAGATTGGGAAATGTTTTTTTCTAAGCAATAGATCTCATTGAAAACATTAAAATACTGTATAAAACTTCATTAATTAACTTCTTTGATAAGCCTATAAAAAATATTTTAATACTCCATGTGCCCAAAACAGAAAGTAAACCATATAGTCTCTCCTTATAAATACCTTTGAAATTCAGACTCACTTAAAATTCCAGCTAATCTATCTTTCTTTCAAGCATTCTTCTGCTAGAATAAACTGGGTTTTTATTATGTATTTTTTTCCTTGTTAAAATCAGTTGGATCACTCTAGCAAATATCCTACAGTTGTTTGTTTTTATTTATTTATTTTTGTTTTCCTGCTTGCTCTGGACAGGGTTGTGTCTCTGTAAAACTCATGTGTTGAAGTGCTAACCCCCAATGTAACTGTATTTGGAAATAGGGTCTATAAGGAGGTAATTAAGTTTAAATGAGATCGTAATGGTGGGGACCTGATTTGATAAGATTAGTGTCCTTATAAAAAGAGACATCAAAAAGCTCTTTCTCTCTCTCTCCCCACCATGTGAGGACACTGAGAGAAGGCAGCTGTCTGCAAGCTGGGAAGAAAGCCCTCACCAGAAACCAAAGTCTGCTGGATCCTTAATCTTGCGTGTTCCAGCCTTGAGACTGTGTGAAAATACATTTTTGTTGTTTAAGGTTATAATATTCTGTATGGCAGTCAGAGCAGCCTAATACAACTACCTAATTAATGCTCACCGCAGTCATTCTCTTGTATTCCCTCCATTATCTAAAATCAAGTAAGTATCCCCCTGAAGGGGTACAGCCAAGCTCAAGAATTTGGATGCTATGAATATATTTTAATCCCAGGGGTTCTTCCACTGTTTTCAGTAGCTTTCTTAACTAATACAAAATCTGAGCTCATGTCTAACCTCATTTTTATGCATTTTATTTCTAACATCATTTTGTAAAACAATCATGAGTATAGGAAGTTTAAAATTTATTCTAACACCATAATCAATTCCCTGGATCTTGTAGGGAAATGACTTTGATAGGATGAACCAAGGTCTGAGTTTGGTCCTCCTGTCACCCCTTTCCCCTGGCATTCCTATTTCCTGCCTGGGGGTACCTCTGGTGCAGAAAACAGACAAATAAATGTCCAACATCACCCAAGCCCAGGAACTTATCAGGGACTTGTCAACTCAGATAATGAGGCTATCCACATTTCCATGTGCTCTTTGGTGATTTATTATGATTTTGAAATGCCTTACACAGTAGAAACAATGGGCCTAATCTTCAAGGAAAGAGGAATGTCCTATAGAGAGAGACCTACTTTCCATCCACAGTATCAGGTTTTCATCATTTTAATTATTCATTCTCATTTATTCCAGATGAATTTGACATTTGCTTTATTATTGGAGAGATTAAAATATATTGAGCCTTTGATTTAAAAATAAAAAAAAAACCTCTATGCATCTCAGAAATGAGTACATCGTGCCATTTGTAATGTAGAAATCGTTATCTGCAAAGGTACATGCTTTTCTTGATGGTCAAAAGAGAACATTCCTTAAATCAGCATTTCCCAAATGAATTCTATAGAGAATTAGCTCTGAAGGATTTGTTAGGTTTTAAATTAAGGAAGGGTATTTTGGTTGAATATGTTCAGAAAACTCAGGGTTAAACAAAGTTAAATGGGTTTCTTGACTGCAATATTTTTGATATCCTTTAAGTGTTAAATTGCCTCGTGTGTAACCAAAGGGACATATCATATGCAACATTTTCTGAATTTAATTAGATCATGTAAATCTATTTTGCTGTTGTCATTGCTGCTACCGATGTTTATTTTTTGCTTCTTTGCTTTCATAGAAAGTATCCTCTGTTAGTATTACACAGCATATTTTAGAAAATGTTCTTTATATAAAGGTATGGGCCTTTCAGGTTGCATGATTTTATAATGTCATTACTTGTTTTTAATTAATTCTTATTTTAAAGATTCATTTAACATTAAATCCTAAGTAAATATTAAATATCAGCTTTGAGTCCGCATACAAAGTGGTCAACCTAAAGGGATATAAGTGTGTGTGCTCTAGGGCAGTGGTTCTTAAAATGTGGTCCACATAGTAGCAGCCTCAACATCACCTGGGGATTTATTAGAAAGGAACATTCTTGGACCCCACCCCTGGCCAACTGAATCAGACATGCTGGGGTGGGGCCCACGAGTCTCTTTTAAAAAGCCTTTCAGGTAATTGGGATATGTGCTAACAATTGAGTATCACTGATCTTGCATATTAGAAAAAGAATGGAAACTCAGATTTTAACTGCGTAGAATGGGCAGTGTTTTGAAACCGGATTGAGTGCAATGACAGCGGAAGGGAAGGAGAGCAGCAAGCTAGGAGAGCAACATATCAAGAGAATAGAGCACCTGCCCAAGAGGTTCTGCAAGTGGAAGCAAAACTGGCCAGGCAGGGCATATGGTGTGTTGAAGGAACAAAGACCATCAGAACAGGTTTGGTAACAAATGTTTGGAATTCACAGGCAGAAATCAGGTGCTTGGTAATATGGGCAAGTGAAAGAGTATTCAGCATTAGAGGAACTAGGATCCTAGAGATGTATCAAGACGGGAGAAACAGGGAAAAAATGGGATGCAGTTAGAGAATTTTGTTATAGGAACAGTGCTGAGACTGTGTTGATATAGGTGGGCACTAGGACGAATAAAATTAAAACTTGGTTTCAGTGATGGATAACCCAAGTTTCTGAACGTGGACTGTTTATGCCCTTCTGAATTAAAGGCAATCAAAGGTTGTGTAGCATGGGGTGTGGCAAATATGCTTTCATGAGAGGCCATGTATCTTCAGAAATTAGAGAGGTACAGAGGTGAGGAGCACGACAGAAGGACCTAGACAAGTTATTTATTGCCACAAAAACCTTGGATTCTGTAGTTAAACAATTAATTACCAACACTTCTTGGCTGGCATGGGCCCATAGAGCAGTGAATGTGCTTTTTTTTGGTTCTCTCCTCTGCTTGACTAAGCTAAGACTTTAATAGCTTCCCCAGTGAATGATCCTGCTTTCAATTTTTCATTAAGCAAGGACATATGGATTGCATAACTTTTAATTTCATGTTGCTATACTTATAGATGTCCCCTTGGAAGCATAATACCAATACTAAATTCCAGGTGTGGTTTAACCAGCAAAGCTTAGCTTTGAACAATACCATTACTACTCAAGTTGCATACTTGTATAATTGGTTTTTCTTTGTGGTCTTGTTACATTATTGAGTAATGTTACCTGTCAACCACAATTTTCAAATTCAATTAAAATGTATTGATTGCTCATAATGTACAAATGTTTACAGACTGAGACACTACTTTTTCTGGGTTTTTTTCAGTTTTACGGTGTTGATCACTTTGTAGTATAGGTCTGCCATGTCTGCACTTGAGCTACTGATGAAAGTGTGACATGAAGGCCAGTGACAGATGCTGGAGTGTCCTCTTAGAACCATCCTTTCACTCATGCTGCTTCATTATTGAGTGAACTATATAAAAATATTATAACTTTGTCTACTTTTCATTTTAGACAGTACTTGGGTGTTTAGGCATCCTGAAAGTGATGTTCTTATTGTTTATATTCTGAGTCTCAGAAAGTCATACATGAATATTGTGAGTAGAGCTACAGTAGGGTGGACAGTTGCACCACATTTACACCTATACACATACCAATCAAGCCTCTGCTCTTAGGTCTTTCCTTATTGCATGCTGCAATAAGTAAAAGCAAACTCAGCATAACTAAGAAGATTTATGAGAAAAGTTAATCCAAATGCTTGGATAATGGACTATTCCAATCTGAATTGTGTCACAGTCATAATTGCTTTTAGGCATGATTTTAATGCCCTTGCTCTATGAATACTCCATGAGCTTCCTCAACTTTGAAATTAGAACCTGCGTAGCTTTCAGAATTTCAATAAACATTATAGTGTAAAATCAAATTACTAATTAGGATAGTCCTGAAATAAAGCATAACTTTCTTTGAGAGGGCTCTTTAACATTTCAACATAAAAAATAAGTAAAATCAACATAAATCCTGACTTCTAGAAGACAGTGAACAATATTTATATTAGCTGGGTCCACAATTCAGAATTAGAAACACTCTTCTATGCTGAGGGAGAAGGACTCTGAGGCAATCAGTTTGCACAGCAAAGAACATGAAAGAACAAGAAATGGGATGACAGTGACCTACACAGACATGCTTGCTCCCTATCTTTTAGAGGTCCAGACAATAATTTATCCTGAGTGGTGACTAACAGAAGCCTTTCATCCTCCTTGGTTATACCATGCTTGCAGCATAAAAATGATTGACTTTGGAGCTTAAAGGATCAATAAGCCAATTTGTTTCTTAAGACATTTGTTGAAATATCACTGTCATTTTTTTAAGATGCCATTTTCTCTGAAAACCTTCTTAACTCCTCATATAATATCAAGCCTGAATTTTTCAATTGAGGACTTTTCCAAACCTACTCAAGTAAACTTGGATTTGGGGTATTTTGCTTGTTTGTTTCAATCATCAACAGATTTCCAAAGCTCAGTGTAAACATGTCTGGCATATGTAAATGATATCTAAAATAACTTCTTTGAAAGTTTTCATATTTGGAGGGCACAAAATATTCATAATGCTAATCTGTTTTGCTGGCAGTTAACTTTACCATTTCATGTTAACCTTGAGCCAAGTGCTGGCCAAATGTGGCAGTTTTAAATAACATAAGGAATCTTACCTATTTAGAAGTTTTTTGGTTATAAGAAACAGAAATAGACCGGAGCTGACTTAAGCCAACTTTGATCAAGACTTTTCAGGTGTGACCTCTGGCAAATCAACTCTGACAAGGGTGATGCGGTAGATGTAGTATATGGGTGATATTGGGCAGATGGAGGAGATGGGAAGGGTTAAGAGAATCCTTATAATTTGAAAGCATACCCACCAAAAGAATATTTATACTGTGGGAAGACATACTCCAAATGCATTGAACAATTCCTAAAAGAAAAATCACAATGTTGAAGAATTTTCTTTAATTTTTAAACTTATAGTCAATTCATTCTCCTTGAATGGCTAAGAAAACATGTAAGCCAGATTATAAATAGTAACAGGAAAATTACCAGAATTCAACCCCAATGGGGCTGTGTTCCAATGTGAAAAAAATTTCCCTTGATTGATTTTTATAATATGATGTAATCTTTTTATCAATTAAGATAAGCTTTAACTTCAAATCTAACTTAAAATGACAGTAAAACAGAATGGCTTTGAGAAAAAAAAAAATGTTTACCAATCTGTTAGTTTACTCTGACGTGAAGGCATTTACAAAATTCTTTTATTATTATTTCATTAGAATTTGGAATTAAATGGATAGTGCTATCAACTTCTTAAGAACACCCTGTAGTACTACTGTATATTAGCACCCTTTAAAATGTAAAATTTGTTCTAATAAAGAATAACATAAATTTGATACTTCAATTTTGTTTTAAATAAAATTAGGTAAATCATATCAGTGGGTACATCAGGAGAATGTCCATAGTAAGTCAGAGAATTGCTAAGATAGCATCAAAGCACTAAGGATGTCAATAGAAAATGGATCAACTGATATGTGCATAGCTATTCCCTTTATTTAAAAATGGGCCAGAAGTGGTGGCTCATGCCTATAATCCCAGAGCCTTGAGAGGTCTAAGTGGGAGGATTGCTTGAGACCAGGAGTTCCAGACCAGCTTGAGCAAGAAACATAGTGAAACCACAAGATCCTGTCTCTACAAAAAAAATTAGATGGGCATGGTGACGTAGTCCCAGCTACTCAGGAGGCTGAGGCAGGAGAATCACTTGAGCCCTGGTGTTGGAGGCTCCAGTGAGCTATGATCACACCACTGCCTTCCAGAATGTGTGACAGCCAGGCCCTCTTTAAAAAAAAAAAAAAGTGATCACTATGTTTCTTTCTAGATAGTAATCAATTTCTACACAGTTCTTTCTCTCCTTTATGTTTAAATATTTACTTTTTACTCATTTTGTTATACAATTTTAGTAGAGTAAGGTCATATGTCTCTAAAAATAATTGTGAAACATGGTAAGGCATAAGCCACATCTCATACTTCTTTTCTACACTCATGGGGCCTCCCTGCCTGACCACAGAACACACAGAAGGCATTTGATAGATACCAATTAGTTCTTACTGAATTATCCTACTGTAGGCTAGAAGCATTCCACAGCACAGAGATAAAGCACACAACATGGAGTGGGCTGTGGTATACCAACCACAAAATAATATATTTATTTTTCAATGATTTTTATTGATAAAAACTACACAAAAGCTAATCGATAATTAATTTAAAAAGCAATGTTACACATCATCTTGTGTTTAGAAATTTGTCAGCTTGGCAGTTTCGTTCATTGACCACATGGCCATTGTTCTCATATACCCTAGGCCACATGAGAATAATTCTGCTGGTCTTCTCGATTGGAGGTCTTCGCAGGTCTCTCGGACTTCCTACACAGTGAGGGCTGCCAATGGGATAAAAACAAAACTCCTTATGGCGTGTACAACGTGTGTCTTGAAGGGGCATTCACACAGATTTATTGGATTTGTCCTTCCAGTGGTTTGTCAACCTTGTGGTCAACTTTCTTTCCTTTTGGTCTGTGGTAAAGCAAATTTTCTTTTGGTACAACATAAGCTATGATGCCTATGTTTCGAATTAGAAACAGAATCACTTGACCAGGAAAAAATAAGATAAAATAAAACAAACCAAAGAAGAACAAACAGCATTTTTAAAGGAAAAATAAAACAAAAGCAATTGAAATAAAGTCTATGAGCATTACACGCACCTAACAAGGAAAACTGTATTGTTTCCCCAACTCCCCACCCACCCTTGTTTATTTGCCCCCTGTGGTTCTCCAGCCCAGGAACCATGCACTGTAGAAAAATCAAATATACAAACAAACCTATATTGTAGCTAGGGTGAAATCTATTTTTATAAGAACTTGACACTCTTACTATTTACATCCGGGAGCATTTTTGTTTGTTTTATGTTTTACAGCAAAGAAAGTTCTGTAGTCCTCCTCCCAGCTATGCTGCAGGTTCATCCGCTGCCCTCTTTAAGCAGTTTTGTTTTGTTTTGTTCTTTTCTCTACGCCACACATGTGTTAACAGGAAAGATGAGCTTGCTTGATTGCACGATTTTGGACACCCATTCTCCTTCAAGATGAAGGCCCTCCCACCCCCCGTCAAGTTCCCTAATGAGGAGCTGGCTTCAGCGTTAGTTTGTTATTCTCTCAAGGTATATGGCCGGTGCTGCAGACCTGGCGATGGTGGCGATGAAGCTGTGGTCGCGCCCGAGCTCTAGGCCGGGGCTTTCGTCCTGCTCAGGAGACACTGTGTCGTAGCTCCTGTTGACGTGGAGCGGCTGGTGAGCCTGGCAGTACCCAATCACGGGCTGGTCGTAGCTGTAGTAGGGCAAGGGCTTCACGTGGTGTGGCATCTGGGTATGAGAAAGAGAAAGATTGGTCGATTATTAAAATGCTTGGGAAAGATAAGGCAACACTCATCAGATTGCATTTTTGTTCTCTTACATGCTGTTTCAAGTTATCAACTACTGAACTACTAACAAACATTAATTTGACAAACTAGTGATTACTGTTGAACCTAAATATTGTTTTGTTCAGCATATTATGTATCTAGATACTTTGTATGTAAAATCATATGAGGTGATTTTTCAAAATGTTACCATCCCCCTAGGTAGCTAGCTATTGTCAAAACAGAAAGTTGGAAACAATCCAAATGCCCAGGGAATTTTAAAATATATTACGTATGTCCCTTCATTTGAATGCAGACATTACAAAGATCGGGGAGGATCTGCCTGTTGTAATATAGCAAGATATGATACTAAGTAGAAAAAATTAAGGTACAAAAGAAAGTATAGTATGATCCATTTTGTGTAAATAAAAGTATAAATATACATATATGTGTGTACATATATATTACTTTTCATTTGATGTCTATATACAGTTGAAATCTTTATTATGGACATATATGACTTTTATTTAAAAATTTTAAAAATAATCACAATTTCCCATACATTATTTCTAATACTTATTTCCATTGAGGGCTTCCTTTCTGTTTCTTCCTTCTCCAGAGATTTACCCGACATCACTTCTTCACTCTGGCTGTATCACTTCATTCCCATAACAGCAGGTACTGTCTGTTTGTAGTCTTTCCAACATTTTCAGTATATCCAACATTCATCTCATCAAGCTTCCCACAGACAAGAGACACCAACACTGGCACCAGAGAACTTGAAGGTTAGTCTTCACAAAGACTCTCCTCCAGGCTTACAAGTTTTCATGTTTCCAACACTTCCTTTTTTCCCTCAGCCCTACATATAATGGGGATGGCAGCTACTCCCTGAAGTTGCTATCTGTGTGATACCATGGGCAGTATTTTAGCTTTTGCATTAATTTAGTTAATAACTCTATATTTAGTTAGTAATTATTTTTAAAAATTCTTTGTTAGAATAACTGATATGTTGTCTGTCTCCTGACTGGACTATTTCTGACTATTTCTGTAAGTTAAAATGCAGAAATTAAGTTGTTTTGATTTTATGAAGCTAACCACCAGAGGTTTTATGGCTTAACTGTTCTGTAGGGAGTTAACCAGTCTTAAATCTAATTTAGCAAACTTATTTTCAGAAGTTATTCCTCCACTTATTATGTAAGTATCTCAAATGATTTTCAGATTAGCTTCGTGTTTTCTTGCTGGTATCCTCATTAATGAGATGAATACAATTTTGACACAAATTCACTATTTGTATGAGAATTATGTTTTTAATACCTCTATGCTTATTAAGATGAAAGTCACCACCTCACATTTTTTAAAATTTAGATTAAAGCAATGTTTTCTATGAAAGATTGCAACCCATTAGTAAGTTATGAAATCAATTTAGTGATTCCAGATAAGCATTTTAAAAAATAAATTAACCAGAATGGAAAGTATGAGAATATAGGGTAAGGGTAGGTTGTTTCATAAGAGTTTTGTTTCAAATTTATGTGCATGCATATAAATGTATATAGTGGGTTGCATTGTGATTTTTTTTTAACTAGGATTCACAGTGAAAGATGTTTTTGAAAAATACTTGAGCAAAACAAATATGCTAATTACAGTTTATTTTACAGTGATTGGCAATAGCCTAGATAAATTCCCACCCTGTTTTTACTGTTCCCTCTTCTCTTAATTCATAGAAATTCAATTCACCATTTTGCACAATGAGTTAAAGAATTAAATCATATATATTGCTCTTTTTTTAACTTTTAAGGGAAGGTAAACACTATTTTCAGCAAGTCTTTTAAGAAATAGTAATTAATAGAATTTCTCATCAAACACATTATTGATATAATCTTGAATATATAATTCTATTATCAAAAAAGAAGATTTGAAAAAATACACACTAGGTCAAAATTATGATTGACATAGAGATGTTTTAGATATTACACATTAATTTCTGTGCCGACACAGAGCGAAGAAAAGATTTTAAAGTGGCATAGCCAAATTACTAGATACTACATATAAAGGTAGGTCTAATCTACCTCACCCCAAATCTATAGTTTTGTTTTTGTTTTTTATTATAATTATTATTTCTTACTCATTGATACCTTTCTCTGTAAATCAGTACAGGTCTAGATATCAAACGTCTGTCAGCAAGTTCTATTTTAGGAAATCTCATAGGATTTTGCAGTGTGTCAGATAGGTAGAGATATATGTGATTGGTGTCATGGGTCACCAAAACTCTGACAAAGCATATAAATGGAAGAAGACATTTTGTTCTGACATGTCAACAGGGAGAATGTTTTGAAGAAGATGTTCCTAAGAATAATATAGTCCACTCTTACCTTCTTGTTATTAATGGGTGAAGTAGCATAACTTGAAAACAACATAAAAAATTCACTAGATTATTTCCAAACGACAGCAACACTCACTGGGTGTAGAACATTTGATCACACTTTCATTTAAAGAAATGACTCATTTTCTCCAAATTAGCTAGATTGCTAAAAGACATCAAAATCAACATTAAACATGAGTTGTAGTTCTGTCCCCTGCCTTGTAGCCCTGTGAATAGTCTTTCTTCAGGGACTGCAATGAGCAGATACTTGAATCCACAAATGTGTGAGCAGTGAATGTGAGAGGGAGCCCGGGCCTTAGAGATGCTTCTACCCAACTAGGTCAATCTACAGATGAAAACCATCAACTCGTCTGAACACTGTTGAATTTTCAATGTTTACCTAAAACCTTTAAACTATAAGAGGAGAGAACACTTTCACAGCTGAGAAATCATGGTATTTGTCTTCAAATTAAGTTCACTTAAATGTCAAGGGACCTGCATTAACTACAGAGCTTCAGGCTTATAGATTCCATCATTTCTGAACTCAAAAAATTTGTTTTGCTATTACAGTTGAACTAGTTTATTTATTTTTTTATGGCAATAAACAGGGGCTCCTGCCATTTTCTCTGTTTGTATTTGAGACAGGCTTTGAATCTCTTGCAGGGTAGAAATCATTATAAAGTTCCCTCCTGCACAACAGACCAATGGCAAGAATTCAAAAGCCAAGTGAATTGGCAAGCTTTGAAAGGATATCTGGGATGTTTGCTCATTTACTCTTAAAGTCTATTCCGTAGGGCACTATGCAATCAACTGAATTTGTGGTTTCTGAGGAGCTAAGAGACTGAGGTCTTGTGCTTTATAGTAATAATGTACAGTACATTAACCACCTGGGTCCCTGTGTGTATCATTGTTTCCTTTTCAGTAGTCAAAACAAAGTATCCTTAAGTTTCGCCTAATGTGGATTTGGTATTTTTGTAAATGTGTTCTTAGAGCCTTCAAAACAGTCCCCTTGTTCCGTCAGCTCTCTGATGGACTCCATCCACTCCGTAGCACAGCAAAACAACACTATTTAAAGATATCCTTGTTAGCATGCTTGACTGCTCATTGACTGCATTGGAAGCTGCACTTTATTTACAGATAATAGGTGTGGTATGTAGAATAAAAGGGAACATTGGGGGAAATGTACTCTGCTGAAATTTCGCCATTCCTGACTTATATAAGCACTTCAGCATAAATCACATTTAAACTTTCCTTCTATAGAGGCATATTTTAAAACTAAACCTAAGATAGGGTACGAAGGGGAGGAATCATTATTATAAAAAATTATAAGTCACTTTAATTTTCTTGAGTTTCATGTGACTCCTAAATTTCAGATCATCCTGAAAGTACTCCCTGATTCTCAAGAAAGAAGGAAAACACCAAAAAGACATATTCCTATTCTAGTTTTAATAAACACCAAAAGTGTCTTTCTGGAAAAACACACCCTGTCTTTTTTGTCTTACAGTTTTCAATTCAAAGAGACACAAGCGCATCAGGGATCACAGACAGGCTCATTAGCCAAGGCTTTCTGTCCCACTTTGTGCACTAAGAAGCTGAGAAACTTTAGTGTATTTTCTGGTTTCCTAAAAACATCATTTACCCTTCACCTAGAATGTTTTTCTTCCAGTGGGCTGGAGGGAGTAAAAAACAACACACTCCTCTCAATTACGGGGGCTCATCTAGTGTTAGTTATTTAGAGAGAAATCAGGGAAAAAGAGTGTTTTTAAGTCTCGGAAGGAAGGGTGAAATTATAGAGGGATATGTGGAGCTTTGAAATCTGCAAATTGATTCAGATCCCCTAGTTTTACATCCATAATAATTATATTTAAAATGAGAAATGAATGTGTCTGTATAGTAAATGTAAGAGCAATTTGAAATGGACTCTTGATATATGTGATCATGAAAGGCTTTTGAAGTTCAGTTTTGTTATGAGCATGAAATTCCAATATTGTTACCCTCTTTTCTCAAAGGTATTAACATTAGTTGTAAGTAGTTTAAGAGTCTGATCATTTTAAAATTACCATGAATTATCATTAGTCTTATTTATTAACTTTTCATGAACATTGTTCACATTTCAGTATGAGTTCTTTCAATTGAAGTCATAAAAAGTTGATTTTCAATTTCCTAAATGACATTTGGTCTCTAATTTCTAGAATTAAAGGACGATGTCTGACCATTCAGACCATTTAAAAATTACCAGCATATAAATCCAAATGAAGAATTCAATACAGTCGAATTGCTTAATGAAGATGGCACTTTACTTATTAGAAGTAAAATTAATATAAAAATGAAGGACAATAGCTAAATGAATATATAACTTAGCCTGTATTCTACTCACTGTATTAGTATGTGACAAGAATATACAGGGAATAAGTATATGCAAACAAGTTTGGGCAGTGGATTTTTTCAGGAATTTTGATTAAAGCTGACAACTTCAACTCATTTAACTTAGTTGGATAAAAGGGAAAGTCGTTTGGCTCATAGAATACAAAAAGGAATTTAACAGCTAAACTGAGGGATGAGCAAAGACATCACTGAGTCTTAGAAACAACTGAACCCAAGAAAACAAAGGTTATCAGGGTTGTCTCAGTCAAACACGCCTGATAATCTCAGCACTTTATGTTCATATTCTTGTTACACCTGGTAGAACACATGACTGTGACGGCTCCCAAGTTTTAAATATTCCAACCATGGTAGATTGCATCATGACCCCAATTCTTTTTAACTCTTCTCATCAATAGAGTCTACTTCCCCTTGCCTTGAATACATGCTGGACTTGTGACTTCTCTTGGCCAATAAAACACGGTGACAACACTGTGTAAGTTCCAGGACCACTGTGTGAACAAGACCAGACTATTCAGCCAGAGGATGAGGCAGTGCAGAGTGACTGAGGCATTTCGGATCAGCCAGCCTCCCATGGTACCCATGGGAGCTCATCAACCACATGAGCCTGGGTGTAAAATCCCAGCAGGCCCTGTATGAACAGAATTGCTCAGCTACACCCACATCATATTGCCAATCTCCACAGACTCAAACAAAGGTTACTGTCTTAAGCCAGTAAGTTTTGATTTGGTTTGTTATATAGTAAAACCAATATAGTAGCTTCTACTACCAAACAGGGACTGTCTTATGTGGGCCCAGGAGAAAAAAGTATGAAAGAATGAAAAGATCTTGATTATTTTATCTTGTCTATCCCTGAACAGTTTTACTATACTTGTAGTGTTCAGATACTGATACAGACTAAGTTGAATCAATCTATCAGCTCCGGTCATGGGGATAAAGTTTTGTTAAGGATAAGACAGCTCTCAGATAACCAATTGTTGATTATCTTTTTGACCAGAAAACAAAGCAAACAAACAAACAAACAAATAAAAAAACCACACAAAAACAAAGGCCACAGGTATTCCTTATTATATTCTACCTGTAAGGTAGAATACAATACACTAAAAAATATCATTATGTCACTATTTTTATTAAATAATTTTATGCCACCTCACTTCACTCCAAAAAGCATGAGACATTCGACTGAACTATAAAATTGACAATTCTAACAAACACGTTGCTTGCCTCACTTCTCAACTGAAGGAATTAAATTAACAATTATCTTTTATAAATTTTGCTTTGTTGGGTTTTGAATATCTGAAGACATTGATAACATTTTTAAAATGACACTAGATAAGTAATGAATCTAAATCAATTTGTCAGTCACATTATTTAATCCCATATTACAATGTAACATTCTTATTCTTTTTTTTAATATAGCTGCTTCTTAATTAGAAAATGTCAGTGACCTAAGCATTAGTTTCTATTAATTAAAAAGTAAAACTTTCAGTGTAACACAGCATTATGTATAAAGTGTTTGTTGGAAAGCTTATTTTAAAACACTGTTTTGAAAAAGTACCTTGTGGTCAAAAGTTAATAATTTTTTCTGTAGTAAGATGAAAATTTGAGACTTGATCTTTGATTAATAACTTTCCAGTTTGCCATTCAAATGAACAAAGTTTAAATAAAGTATGCTTTTAGTTTTTTTTGTGTGTGTGTTTGTGTTTTTTGTTGCCATCACCAAACCAAAACTCTTAGAAACCTCTGCAAGATAGAGAGGAGAATGGATTAAAAAAAAAAATTGCTAGCGTGTAATTTAATGTAGCTGTAGGAAAAGCTGATTTGGGCTGGAGAAAAATTCTTTCCAGAACTATGAATCTCTCACCAGCTTAGAGTGTCCAGGATGGACGAAGGAGAAGAAGGCAGGGATTTGAGGAGTTCCCTGACCATGAATAAAATCAGGAAGAGAATTAGAGGCAGAGGAAGAAGAGGAGCCCAAGTCTACTCCCATTTACATAGTAGAATGCTAAGGAAAGCCAGGGCATGCCTGAACCAGAAAATTAGCCTTCTATTTGAAGAGGATAATTCTTCAAGTGACTTCCTGAAACAAAATCTCTCTGCCTACCGTTTTATTTCTTCTTGTTCATCTGCCTTCACCAATAGGTATTCCTTCTTTCCCCACTAACCTCACAGTCAACTGGTTCATTAGTCAAACAAAACCTTTCATTAAAAAGAGGCCCATCCAATCTCTGACATCCTAATACTTGTTACACACAAAGACCTCCCTCTCTAAAGAGTAGCTATAACAGAGAAAAATATTTAGAAATGAAAAAGATTCAGGAATTAAAAGAAGCCCATAAATGCAAGAGATTAGGAAAAATGGTAAGATTTACTAAAAATGAATGAACATAGAAACAATTTTAAATGTATTCTTATTGAACTTCCTCATCTAAAATATTGATTGGATGCATAATAGGTATTCATGTATTTGTTGAATAAAAGAACGATGATGATCTTAACATTTCTTCATTTTGTTTTGAAGATAGAATAAGTAATAAATGTGAAAAAGTAATCTATTAAATTTGTTAATTCATTAAATTTATTGACCTTTGTTTTAGAAATCTTTCAGAGGAAAAAAATAGAAAATGGTGCTAAATTGATGTCCCACTTTCATTTTTTTAAATGGGGTAAAATGTGTATAGTAGTTCGAGCATGTAAAATGCACAATAGTAAACACATTGGATGTTGGCTTTTTATATTGACTGTACTATTCAGACCATTTTAACTTACATTCTGACAAAAGTTACTCTGTAGCATTTGTTTTTCTTGTTCCACTCTTATTTAAAGGTGGGAATGTGTGCTATTTGTGCACTCATGGCTGTCAAATTTTAACTTTTAAGTCAGCCAGGGGATAGCAGAACAGAACATCCACTTGCATCTTTATTGCTCCTACTAGGATACCTTGTCTATGAGGTGTCGAGAGAGTTGATTAAGTTAATGAATGAGGTGCTAGCCGTTCTTTGAAGTTAGCTTTGACTCCATTAACTGGGAAGCTTATTACATTAGCAGCACTCTCAGCATTCAGTGAGGTTTTGGACTAATGAGCTGTATTAATTAGCTGGTATTAATTTCTAAAGGCTTTCCTTCTATAGCTCTGGCCTCTGAAGTAGAGTAAGGTCTCCCCAATAATACATTGTAAGCAAACATTCTATTTAAGGGAATCTACATAAATTTGCTTCCAAAGTACTTAAAAAATAGAGACGATAACATTTCAAATCACAGAACTTTCTCCTCTGTGAAAAAATTGTGGAAGTTTCCATGATATACAATGATATAGAAAAGATAAGTTTTTCCTAAAACAGAAGGCAGTGACCATTATTAAGGCCCAATGTTTCTCCAGGAAAATTAAAATCATACCAAAGTAAACAAACGGAAACATCAACCCTTATAACAGATTCCCTTTAAGGTATGTTTGTTTTAATCCGTTCTCAGCAATTTGGAAAAAGGAAATTGAAGCAGGAATGCCAGTGCTAGGCAGGTATAATCAACAATGTTAGAGAGATTTCCATTCAAGTTCACTTCCGTTTGTTCCGATGTTCAGAGTAGCCAATTCTAGTTTCCATATGAGTTTGTGTAGTATTCTGTTTGTATCTGTGCTAAACAGTTCATAGTGCCCCGAACTCGTTTTACGTAAAAAAATGCATCCTGCCAAATCAGAATAACTGTTTTGTTCACCTTTTGAAGACATACTCGCTCTGAGACCCTCCCAAAACATTCAATCTGACAGTGCAATGGGTATTCAGTAAAATCTAGAAATTATTTAACGACTATAGAAATGAAATTCACATATAAGGGAGGTGGTTGAGTTTCTTCCAGTCGTGTTACTTTGTAAAACAGAATTGCATATCCCGGGTAAAAGTTTAGAACCGACTGACAGACACAGAGGAAAGAAAACCCTAGAAGGACATACACATGCTTGATAGAATGAAATGACTACTATGAATCTAATATTTTAAACAGAAATTCTTGGGAGACTGGCTAATCTCAATGAAAAGAAGCATTGAGATATAGGTTCAATTACAAAAAGAGGAAAAGTCCATTTAGAAAATGAAATTAAAATTTTATTCTGATTGAATATAGTTTAGAATAGCATGGCAGAATGATACATAAATAATATCGGTCTCATACTTTAAATAAAATGTGTAAAGGTCTAGGTTAATGCCTGGATCTCTGCCATGGAGTTTATACTATTAAGGAGTAATTATGTAAAAGTGAATATGCCATCATAGTTCATTTATTTATGTATTCATTCATTCATGTGGCAAATATTTATCACAGAGGTTGGCAACATTTTTCTATAAATGGCCAGTAGTAAATATTTTAGGCTTGCAACCTATACTGTCTTTATTGTAACTACTGAACTCTGCAACCACTACCAAACTCTGCCTTTATCGGGTGAGAGTAATCTTTGACAAAATGTACATGAATGAACATGACTCTGTTTCAATAAAATTTTTTTATGGATGCCCAACTTTGAATTTCACATAATGTCCATATATTACAAAATATTAATCTTCCCGTGTTTTGTTTTGTTTTTTGACCACTAAAACAAGGAAAAACCATTTAGCTTGTGGGCCAGTTTTCTGTGAGCTAGTCATTGTGCTAGGTGCGGGGTATATAAAGAAGAATGAAATCAGGGGGCTTGACTCAAGGAGCTTGTTAAGAACTGACAGAATGAGACAAGCCTGATTCTACTTCCCTGTGGCTTAGCCTGCAAAATCCAAATCAGTAAAACGGAGGGAGAAAAGCACTCCCAGCCAGTGGGCATTGCGGATTGCAGTGTGAAGATCCAGGTCTTTTCTAGAATAAACCTGTCAGTGGATCCCAGACGAAGAGTTGGATCCACATAATCTTGGTTCTTGGAAGTCAGACTCCCCCTCATGTGGGAGCGCTGAAGTCACCATTCATGTTATTTAGCTCAAACATAACTCTGGCAGGATAAAAGCCCATTGACCTTTTAGAGAAGATCTTATAGGACACTCAAGCCAGTGAACCTGCCCTTGGGTGTATGATGGCTTATGACACAGACACAGAGAACTTTGGTGATTTTTTTAAATATGTTTGGTTCACGGGTCATCTAATCAAAAACAGTTTTTTTTCTTTTCCCACCGTGTGTGTGTGTGTGTGTGTGTGTGTGTGTGTGTGTTTAGAAGTTAAAAATAAGCCTTCTTTTTATTTCTCAATCTCATTAAGCCTTTTCCTATACCTAGGCCTTTGTATCCATCATTCTCTCCCACCGGGCTATCCTTCTTCTACTTCTCTGTGGCAGGCTCATGCTGATCTTCAGTCTCAGTTACATGTCACCCAAAGCACCAAGAGAAAGCCTGGTGCCAATGTAGCCTCCATTTGTAGACAGTACCTCTGTTACTGCTGCTCTGGCCCCTCGCGGTATATGTGCCATAAGCAGCCCATTTCCTAGGTGATCTATATCAAAAAGCTACTCTTTTTCAAATTTTAGTCTATCCACCTCACCTACAACTTGCCCTTGTAGATGGTGGATTTCACACCCTTGCTCTCTTCTGCGATTATCCTCACCTCTCAGCCCAACATTGCCTTAGCTTCTTGCAAAGGAATCATCCTTACCTTATAATGAGCAATAGAGACTGACCAAAGCCCCAGAAAGTAGAAGGACAGGTCATGGCTACAGCTGCTTTTTCGGCTGCTGCTGCAAAACAAAACAATCAACCTCTACTGCCCTTAATTCAGAAGCCAAACAAAACAATCAACCCCTACCGCCCTTAATTCAGAAGCCAAGAGGAGCCATTTGGGATTTCTTCAACCACGTAAACTGCCCTTAGAAGCAGTGTTTCCCAGCCCTGGCTGCCACTTTGACACATCTGTAGTGATTTAAAAAATACTTATGTCTGGTCCCCATCCCAGATCAATTAAATCAGAATTTCTGGGATATGGCCCAGGACACACTATTTTTCAAAAGCATTCCAGGTGATTCACATGTGCAATCCAGGTTGATAACACTGCTTAATGTTAAATTTAGGTT
>NW_012155618.1:3254713-3255643 GCF_000956105.1 Propithecus coquereli | reverse complement strand
AAAGAGTCTCACTGTTGAAAAATATTCAAACCTCCCAATTATTTCCATCAAGTGATAAATTTAAAAGAAAAAGAAACGAATTAAACCCCAAAAGTATTAGCAAGTAAGTAATAATGGCAAGGAGAAACTTAGGGAAGGATCATTAAACTCTTTTTTGCTTTAAAGAAACCTGATGCTCACATACACAGAGGGATCTACAAAAGGGTGTCCTCTGACACCGGAAATAATAAGCATCTACTCATAATTGATTAAATTAGCCATTTGTGGCAGTAAATCATAGGAGGAGATGATCTGCATGTGTGAGACTATGGAGACTAGCTTAAAGGAGCTGTTCTTCCATCCTCCACCTCCCACCCCCAAACTCCAGCTGCTACCCATTCCAAAGAGCACAGGGCTTATTTACATGCCTCTTATAACCGTGCTCCGACATGTGCTCCCGTGTTCACATGCTTATACTTCCCCACCCCTACAGAGCATTAGCTTTACAAACTGCCTTCATTAGTCCCTATTTCAGCATGAAGCTAAATTGAGTAGCTGGATTGTTTGACATTTATCAGAAGAGTTGGATAAATTCGCTATGCTGCACTTCACTATTTTTCTTGGCCATCACCCACAATGTAACATTTTCTGGACATCTATACCTCTCCTACACCAATCCTGTAAGATTCTTTCTGTTTCTCTCTGCCCAAAGTTTCTTTTCTACTTTTCCTGCCAAAAGTTTTACTCTGACCTCTTAAACCTTGGTTTCATCACTAAGTAGCCCTTCTCCCACACTACTTCAATGAATGTGTGTAGCTTCCTCAGCTGTTTATTATGATTCAGATACCCTGTACTTGTCACTATGTGAGCAGGTCACTTATCGTCTGCTATTGTGTTCTAGTTCAGCATGTTTCTCCTGGATCCTGACCTTTGGATGTTTGACCGTAGTCA
>NW_012155618.1:3244049-3245213 GCF_000956105.1 Propithecus coquereli | reverse complement strand
TGTACATCACTCTAATTAGTGTTGTGGAGAGGCTTGAACAAAGATATCCAATGAAGCGTCTTACAGTACTGCTTTTCTTTGAGGACCTCCTCATAATTACCAAGCAGTTTTAGGAACCGAGGGGCTATAAAGTATGTACTTCATTTCACAACCATACAAAGAGGCAGGTGAAGGTCATTAACATCTTCATAGGATAAGAAGGATTGTTCTGCTGCCCTGGTTTCATAAACTGCCACTGCTATTTAAGGAACTCCTCTTTAGTTAGACTAAAGCTACCCTGAAAAACACACAAAAAAGAGGTGTGCAGTGATTACCCTACGTTCTTTTTACTACCAATCAGATATAGGACTAGAAAAAGGTCCTGATAAAGAAAATGAAAAAATTAACTTGAAATACATTTAAGGTCCACTTTTGCCTTATTCTGTTCTCTGTGAATACAGAAAAGTCTTTTCTATTGGGAGTGGATGATAGTGATAATATAACTTAAGCTGTGAAATTAATTAAAAATATTGAATTTGGGATTGGAGATGTCCCTAAATAAAAGCTTATTTGCAACTGGAAAAATCTAAAAACAAAAAAAACTACTTACATAGTTTTGAAAGCTATCCCCACTATGCCCGATGTCCTTTAGCACCTTGGTCCCCCTGGCGCAATCCACATCACCTGGGACCTTGTTAGAAATGCAGAATCTCAGGTCTCACCCCACACTTACTGAATCTGAGTCAGCATTTTAACAAGGCCTTCAGGTGACTCATATTTATATTAATGTTTGCGAAGCATTGCTTTACAGATCAGTTGTTTCACAGTAATCATCTACTGGATAGCAATTGTACTTTCCATAGAGAAAATAGTAGCCTTATGCTTCTACCTTGCCTAGATCGAAAATGCATTAAAACAAAAAATGATGTATCTTTATTTAGAATGCAGAGAAGTGGTTTTTCCTCACCAGCAGCAATAACATCAACTATCTGTTAACTTGTTAAAAACATAAATCATTTTTAAACCCATCCCAGACCTACTAAATCAAACCTCTGGGCTTGGGTCCAGGAATCTGTTTGTACAGGCCCTACATGATTTTAATACACATTGGCTTTTAGGGTGGGAGATATTGACTCATCAGATGTAGGCAATCAGGTTAGAAGTGAATGGATTGGAGTTACTAAA
>NW_012155618.1:3241758-3243870 GCF_000956105.1 Propithecus coquereli | reverse complement strand
TCCCAATAAAAAAAGGACAAAGAAGGAAGTATCTGGTCTAAAATGTCAAAAAAATGCCACTGTTGAGCAACCCTATGCCATCCTACAGCTCCTCTTAGATGAACCCTCTGGAAAGAGCCTCTGTCACAACTACAGCTCCTTCCTAGATCTGATAACACTGTGTCTTTTTTTTGTCCCTTCAGGCCAAAGGGAAGGGATGGTAACAGCTTCCTGCTGTTTGGGCTTGAATTTTTCACCACCCTTTGCAGATCCCTCCTTAACATTACTCTCCTTTCTATAGAATCCCCTTCATTAAATTCTCTCTTGCTTTGATTGTGCAATGTCTCCTTCTGGCATTCTAACTAGTAGTCCAGGCCTACATGCAGAAATTAATATGGGCATTTAACATCATATTCGATTTTCTTAAATTAGAGGTGGGATGTCAAATTTCTTTCATCAGTTCTAACTGCTAACGGTTATGGAGTGATGTCTCTGTGCCACCCATCTTTATGAGTGGCTTGGTGTGAATTTAGGTATTTAGCATTCATAAGAGTTCTATGATTTGGGTGCTAATATGATTACCATTTAAAAGATGATAAAATTGATAAACACGTGTGAAATGCCTTGCCTAAGTTCACATACTGAAAGTGGCTCTTGAGCCTTGGTGCTTAACTACTACATCAAGTAGGCACTTTGCTTTCAGAAATAAACCGCTCCAGACTATTCACAACACAGAAAGCTACAGTTGGCTCTAGTCTGTCATTCAAATGTGCATCACGAACAAATGTTTAGAGTGGTATTCAAGGCAACTCTTCACGGCATTCCACATTTCTATTCTGCACATCCCTTGTTTTTCTTTTTCCCTTTCCTTTACTTCTCTGTCTTTTTCTTCTTCCTGCCTCCTGTTCTTTCCTTTTCCTTTTTGTTTCTCTTTTCCCTTTATTCTTACCTCTTCACATCCACTCTTTCCTCTCTTTTTGCCTTGCCTATTTTTCCAAAATCAAGCTCTGCCTCAGACATCTAAATGTTAAAATGGACTAGGTTCAGATTTTAGTCAGAATGACCCTCAAACCATCAGGAACAGAAAGAATCTATGAAATATTAATTAAGCCTATTCCTGGGGTTTAATGAAATGTTAGGCATAAAATCATTTAAACATTAATTTTCCAACTGCCAGTGTCTTGAAATGACAATATAAGCCAATTTCCTAAGGAATTTGTGAAATTATCATAAATTATCAATCATATAATCAATTGGTTCTTAAAGACTATACTTAGGAAACACAGAAAAAGAAGGTTTTAATTTATGTGCATATTATATAGAGATAGAATCTTTTTAAAAAGACAAAGTTATATAATGTATGCAAGGCCTTTGGTTTGAAAATATAAAATGTTGATATTTGAAAGTAATAGCTTCTCTTCTCTAAGGAATGATGACAGTAAGGGAAAAGCATAGTTGTTACTTTACCTGCAACAATCCTAAGAATGGTAACTTCTTCCATCCATTTTTTGCAACAAATATGTACAACACTTAATATCAAAAGCTGAGTCTGCCCAACTCTATGATAAATGGATACATTGGTGGAGGAATGAAATAAGATTTTGTCTCAGAATAAATACTGGCTTTCCATTAGATCAACTCAGAATTTAGACCATGCAAAAGAACTACCTAGGAATTAATGGTTTCTTTAGAGAGTTTTAAATACTCTTTCTAAAGATATACAAGTTATCATTGCCTAGGGAAAAAAAATTATTTTCAATATCTATGACTAATTGAAAGTATATTTGTCCTAAATTTGTATACAAAAAGAGTTAGGACCAGAAATTAATGCTTATAAATTCAAGGATCTCTTCCTTCTACTTTGCCCTATTCTTGTAAATTAAGAAAATAAAAATTCTCTATTATTCATGGCAACTTTCTCTCTTGCAGGTTGAGAACTAGGATATTCTCACTTGGCAGTTGAGAAACTTTACTGAAACCAGGATATGGTTCCTTTTGCCTAAAACTGTTCAAGATTTCTGAAGGATTGAGAGAGATTAATTGCCAGGTTCATTGTTTGTTGGATACAGAATGTGCTGGGGACACACTAATTAAAATTCACATGACATTGACATAGAAATGTCTTCTCTTAAT
>NW_012155618.1:3239723-3241708 GCF_000956105.1 Propithecus coquereli | reverse complement strand
AAGCTCATTCAAAACATTATAAGTTATTATAAATAAGTTTACAATTTCTTTATCAACTTAGACCTAGCGTCAGGGAAGTGCTAGATGCTTGGAACTGAGTCTAGCATTGGGATTTTCATAGAAAAAAGGCTCACAATATTCTTGGGTGGATTTAATTTTATGTGGTTTCCATATAGCAACCCAAAGCACCATTTGGCAGGATGATGGGTAATTTGTATTTAACTTATTGAAAACATGAAAAGGCCTCATGATCTTTTTAACTGAACATGTAGTAAAAACTCAATGATTCGAAGTAACTAGGGGATGATTCTTTAATGAGAACCATAAGTCACACAGCATTTTTGAAAATTGCAGTTTACTTCATTGGTTGAAAGAGGTAGTTCGTGTTTGGTTAACATAAATTCTACAAGCTAATAGTGTATGTAGATAATACTCTTTCCGCCTCTATCTCGATGAGTAGAGAGTTTATGTAATATGAGTGATGGTAGAGGGAGAACTTGGAGTTCAAGCAGAGACTGGGAAGATTGAGGAGAATAAAAGAGAAATAATAGATGGCATCCCCTTCCTGTCTATCACTGCTGATCAGCAGACTGGAGAGGTCAGAAGTTGATGAAAAGCTTCATGAAAGATTTTGTGACACACTAAGCACAAAAGGTGACACACTCTTGCTAAGGTGTCCTTTCTTCCCTATTCTGGAAAAGAGCAGTCCCCTTATACCCTTGACCTAGCTAATGGTGTTCTTATTGTGGGGCACTGATATGAACTGAATGTTGTGTCCCCCAAAAACTCACATGTTGAAGCCCTAACACCCTGTGCAGCTGTATTTGGAGATGGAACCTCTAAGGTAATAATTAAGACTGAATGAGGTCGTAAGGTTGGGGCCCTAATCCAAAAGAGTAGTGTCCTTACAAGATGATACATCACAGGGATCTTTTTTCCTTGCCCTTTCTCTGCCTCCATGCCTAAAGAAGAAGTCATGTGAGCACATAAGGAGATGGCTGCTGCCTACAAGCATCAGAATAAGACTTCGGAATGAAGTTTACCTTTGCTGGCACCTTGATCTTGGTCTCCAGAACCGTGAGAAATAAATTTCTGTTGTTTAAGTCACCCAGTCTGGGGTATTGTGTTTTGGAGCCTGAACCTGCTAACACAGGCACTGTTGCCATAGTCCTGCAAGGTTTTGCATGAAGACAGGTAGATGCTGTCACAGCGATGCAAGAAATGTGATGCAGCTGATGAACCGTTTTGTGAGAAAGTGTTGTCAGTTCTTCTGCAGGCATCCAGACACAATGTCTTGAAAGAAAGATGAGTGAAATCTGCAATTTAATACTAGAGGAGTGGCTTTCGTGGTATTTATCTAATTTATTGATTCTGGACTGAAAGGAAGACCCCAAGAATCAGTACATTGGCTGTCACTAAATGTGATCTCCTTCCAGGGAAAATAGCTTTGAGTTTAGGGCAGGGTCCACAGGGGCTTGATGATTCATATCCTTGATTCTTGAACATCGTCTCCCATTCTCCATCACGAAATGGTGATCTTTGTGGTATTTAGGCTGGAGCTGGAAGGGGGTTATACATGAGGTGAATTGTTCCTTTCTTTTGCCTTTTTTAATGTCCACTTGGAATTCATTATGGAGGCATTTACATCCATCTACACTCTATTTCTCATGGCATCCAACTGGGGATCATTAAATCAATACTTTTTAAAAAGATTTTACAAGCCATGTTGTTCCTTTGTCTTTGTATGTTACCCTGAAGGGTCATGACTACTAAAAAGGAGATCAGGTAACTCTAAATGAATGCATGTTTTTGAACTGTGTATTGTAGTCTCCTTTTACCCCCTCTGAGCCTTTATTCACCTTCCTCTGCCCTGCCTTGTGCCCAAGGAGGCTCATTCTATGACTAGTCTCCTTCACTGAGTTCCCTTGCTATCTGGCTTTGATTAGTTTCCTTGCTATGAGAGTCACGCGGTGGTGGAAGGAGAA
>NW_012155618.1:3227146-3227610 GCF_000956105.1 Propithecus coquereli | reverse complement strand
TTAAGCACCAATTAGCAAATACAGATGGCCTAATCACATTCCCATCCTTCTCCACAAAGCCCTCCAGCAGTTCTCTACTAGCTCACCCAGGGCTTAAAATCTTTTCCACTTTTTATTTCAGTGAAGTTCTATTGAATCTTTCTCCCTTATTGCAATAGTCTTCACCCCTATTTCAATAGTATTGAATAAACTCTTTCTAGCCTACTTAACCATGTCTGGTACAATTTTTCTTTGACAAAACCCATACAATTTCAGTAAAAGCTAGTATGTCATGTGGTGCATATGCATGCAAGTAAAATAATACATTTCTCATCATAATTTCGTACAGTAATGTGCTTTCATTCTAGAAGCTGAATTGAAAGAAAAAATGTTAATTTCAGATAAAGTAGATTCAAAGTAAAGAAACAACTAAAAATAAAATAAATCAAAGGTAACAAATTAAATTAAAATTCCAAAAGATGTAA
>NW_012155618.1:3224625-3227096 GCF_000956105.1 Propithecus coquereli | reverse complement strand
TATCTACCACACAGATGATATCAAATATGCGTTTTCTATTTGTTTGTTAATGTTTTCGTTTCGGGATAGAAAGGTCCATGTTTTCTTCTGGTTTAGAGGTCATTCTAATTTTTTCCTTTAAGATGAATAAGTGCCTATAAAATACATTGAGATCTTTTGATTAATAGTAAGCTATGTTAAGTATGTCTCCTTTTATATATTAAGCATTAAAAAAGAAAAAAAAAAAAACAAAACTACTAGCAAAGTCATGGAAGGTCTTTTACCCCCCAGTAGTACAATTGAAACATTTGACATAACATAAAATATGTCTCCGTTTTCATGCATTTAAATTTCTAATTGTTTCTCAGTCCCTTGGAGAGATTTTCTAGGTCAACTAAGTACTCACACTGTGCTACATGTTCCAAGAGTCCAAGTTAGTCTTGTCCCTCTAATCCTCAAAAAATAGAATGCTAGCACATGCCCCTTGTTTATACAGTAGTTAGAAAAGATCCTAAGAATAATTTGACTATTTGATTGTCAAATGCAAGCCCTTACAACTATTAGATTTCTGATTATTTATTTTATTCCTGGTTCCTTAATATCACCACATTCTTTCACTTTAGATTTTAATTGAAATTTAATCCTGAAAACATGTTTTTTAAAAAAGCAAAAAATTGTTGAAAATGCATTGATAGGATCACAGATTCCTACTCCTCATCTCCTCTCACTTTTGACTCAAAGAAATGATTAAAGGAAGAAGAAAATGGCAGAGGGGTACAGAGGTTGGAATTGCTGCATCACCTTGGAATCGCCGCATCGGTTATTTGGAAGTAGTTAAAGTGCCAATCATGCTCAATGATCTTAGAGGATTTTTGTGAGATTTAATGCAGCAGGAACCAGATAGAAGAAAGAAAACAATGGCTGATTCAGAACTACTCAGTTTGACTTAGTTAAGATAGAGCAAAATCCCACTAAAATGACATTATTTGTACGAATGAGGAATGGAGGTGAGGTGGGACAGAGGCAGTGGCTCCAGGCGGAATCCCTTTAACCACTGTGTTTCCACAGCATTCTTAAGTAGCTGCCTGAAGATCTGAGGCTCTGCGCTGTCACTTCCAACAGATTTGGCTAGAACATTTCCCTGAAGCAGCGAAAAGGCTGCATGCTGTCCCTGAAATTCTTGCCAGCTGAGCTGAAAAACACATCAGTTTAAAGCTGGCCTGGAATACACATCGCACAGTAACAAATACAGAGGTGAGCCCAAACTGGGCAAGCAAGAGGATCTTTCTCTTGGCCTACCAAAGGGACTGGTTCCTTCCTTTGCCTCTGGTGCTATAGAGTCCTGGATTTAGAATCTGTTTGTCATCAACAGTCCTTCAACCTCACATCCGGGAAGACTCTAATTCTCTCTGTGTGAGCAATGAGGGGTTTGAGGGAAACCTACCCAGGTGATTGTGAGCAAAGTTGCAGGTTGCAGCCCAGCGTTTTCCTTTCCTCACCAAAGAAAGAGGGAGAAAAAACAAACATCGAAACACAGGGACCAGGAATGAGACAAATGTCAAGATTTACAGGAATTATGTAAAAATGGTATTACAGACTCAATGTTTATGTCCCCCCAGATTCATATATTGAAATGCTAACCCCCAATGTGCTGGCGTTAGGAAATGAGAGGCCTTTAGGAGGTAATTAGATCATGAGGGTGGAGCCTCATGAGGGTGGAGCCTCATGATGGGATAGTGCCCTTATCAAAGAGACCCCAGAGAGCTGTCTGCTCTTTTCTACCCAGTGAGGACACAGTGAGAAAAGGGTTGTCTTTGAACCGAGAAGAGGACTGTCACCGGAGGGGTGGGGAACCTGCAGCCTTCCGATTTCAAGATTGTTCTTTTTTAAGCACAAAAGGAGGTGAGAAGAGCTTCATCTTTCTGTGCTGTACCCCTTTTAATAAATGGATTTGTTCTGTAAAATCTGGATTAGTCAAAAGGGATCAGGGATCCAGAAGGCCACGTGTGGCCTCTAGGCTGCAGGTTCCCCACTCTTCACAGCCTCAGTTTGACTAAATTTTAGACAGATTTCTTCCTGACTATAGGCCCCTGTCCTACCTTTTTTAAAGAGCATTTACTTCAAAAAACTTGCAGTTGTAAATTCCTCCCTGATACAGTAGTGCTCCCTTATCCACGGTTTCCCTTTCTGGGATTTCAGTTATGCTCAATACAGTGTGATGAGATATTTTGAGACAGAGACATGCAGAGACCACAGTCACATAGCTTTTATTACAGTATATTGTTATAATAGTTCTGTTATTATTATTGTTGTTAATCTCTCAATGTGCCTAATTTTTAAATTAAATTTTATCATAGGGATGTCTATATAGGAAAAACATAATATATATAGACTGAAACCACTATCTGTGGTTTCATTCACCCATTGGGGTCTTGGAACATATCCCCAGAACATAAAGGGAGCTACTATATGCCTTTTCCTTGACTCTTGCC
>NW_012155618.1:3222206-3223555 GCF_000956105.1 Propithecus coquereli | reverse complement strand
TATTCTTACAATAAAGTAAGCTAGAGGAAAAATATTAAGAAAATCATGAGGAAGAGAAAATATATTTAATATTCATTAAGCAGAAGTGGATTATCACAAAGGTCTTTATCCTTGTTGTCTTCACATTGGATAGACTGAGGAGGAGGAGGGAGAAGAAGGGTTGATCTTGCTGTCCATGGGGTGGCAGAGAAGAAGAGGTGGAGGAGATGCAAGGGGAGGCAGGAGAGACAGGCGCACTGCACATAACTTTATGAAAATAAATTGTAATTTCTGTCTGACTTTTTTGCTTTCTCACTTTTTAAAAAATGTTTCTATATGGCATCAATGCTCCAGTGCTTGCTTTAGTTTCTGTGCATGCGTCATAAAAGAACCCATGTTGTAAAGGAAGTCAAAAGCAGTCTTGAATTAGTAGAGTTCAGTCTGCCACATTGTCCTACATCGAACTGCTTTCATGTCTTCTTTCTCATCCTCTGGCACTGGTTCAGAAACACTCATCTCCAGCAAGTCACCCTCTGTTAATTCCTTTGCTGTGATGCCTATTAACTCTTGAATTTTTCCAAGATCCATATCTTAAAACCCTTTACCCACCTCCACCTTTTTGCTGTATCCACAATCTTTTATGATTTCATTGATTGCCTCAGTCATACATCCTATGAATTCATGCACAATGTCTAGACACAGTTTTCTCCAGCAGGAATTTATTGTTTTGAGCTTGATGGCTTTCACAGCTTTTTCTATAACAAGATGGCACCTTCAATGGTATAATCATTCCAAACGTTCATGATGTTCTCTTCCATAACAGTGACAACCCTTTCCAAAGAGTACCATGTGTAATGAGCCTTAAAGGTCCTAATGGCCCTCTAATCTAGAGGCTAAGTTAGAGATACTGTTTTGGGAGTAAGTAGACCATGTCAACGCCTTCGTTGTTTAACTCATAGGGTTCTAGGTGGCTGGGAGCATTGTCCAAAATCAAAGGAATTTTAAAATGCAGTCTCTTATTGGCAAAGTACTTCCTGACTTCAGAAACAAAGCATTAATGGATTCTTGTTATCCAGGCCTTCTGGTTATAAAACTAAAAGGCTGGCAGCTGGTGTTTAGCTTTTCTCTTCATGGCTGGGATTTAGCAGCCTTATAGATAAAGATAGCTCTGATTATAAACTTGACTGTATTTGCACAAAACAGCAAAGTTAGCTTATCCTTTCCAGCCTTAAATTCTGGAGCTTGCTTCCCTTTTTACTAATAAATGTCCTTTGTGACTTTTTTTTTTTTTTTCAGAATAGAGCACTTTTGTCTACATTAAAAACCTGTTTGGGAAAATATCCTTTCTCCTCAATGATTTTTTTTTTTTT
>NW_012155618.1:3218394-3221228 GCF_000956105.1 Propithecus coquereli | reverse complement strand
TTTTAAAGTTTTTTCTCTATATTTCTAGGATATGTGGTTCATCTGAGTTTTTTCAAATTGTTTTAAATCTCCAAAAATTTCTCCAATATATTTGTTGAAAAAATCTGCATAGAAGTAGCCCCATGCAGTTCAAACTCATGTTGTTCAAGGGTCAACTGTGTAATAAATATAATTGCATTTATATTGATTTTAAATCACTCATTTCAGAAACTTTAAATTGTTCTTGGAGAAACAATTTAAATTATGGGGAGAATGTATCTTAGAATTAATAAAAGACTATATAGCAATTGTTTAGGCATTTATTGAAAGATTATAGATTCCTTAAGAATGCCTTTGAACTTTTATTATTGCTTATCCTTTAAAAATATATATACCTTAGAGATATGCATGCTTAGGTGTAGGAAGTTACACATACAAGAATGTTCAGAGAAGCATTATTTACAAAATGGCTAGAGTTAACTAATATTGAGAAGAACTCATATTCCACCAACACAGAATGAATAAATAAATTGCATTATTTTCCTCACTACTGTAACTCCTGTCCTATGGTAAACCATGAACTCAGTGTTGTCTTATTATCGAGTTGTGTTGGTAATACTTGGGAAGCTGGCTTTCCATAAAAGAAAACCATGTTAATTTTGGAAATATTTAGATTCAAGGAAAATAATGGTTGAAAGAGTTATCTGTGTTTTATTTAGTGTATGTAACTTTTTAAAATTGTAGTAAAATATACATAACATAAAATTTAGTTTTAACCATCTTAAGTATACAGTTCAGTGGCATTAAGTATGTTGACACTGTTGTGCAAAATCACGACCATCTACTTCCAGAACCTTTTTATCTTCCCAATCTTAAACTCTGGACTCATTAAACAATCTCCCCCACCAGCAACCATCTATTTAGTGTAAATTTTCAACAAATGTAAATGTGAAAAGTCTCTCTGGAAACTACACTAGAAAATTAATTGATAACATTAGACCCTTTCACTGTGCGACAACTGTATGTGGGGCATTGGCACTTATGTTCACTTCTTCTCATCCTCACTATGACTCCCTGGGTACTCATATTGCTTTCATAGATAGTTTAACTGAAGCTAACTACAGTGCTAGTTAGCAACAAATCCACGATGAAAACTCAGGTTGCTGAATTTAAAAATTTCACAGTACAATTTGGCAACACTATTTCCCTTACAAACGCTTTTGTTCCACTTGGAAATTTCTTGCAAATACTTTCCTTATCTGAGATTAAACAAGTAGAAAACAATTTAACCGTTCTCTGTATTTTAATTGCAATTTTCAATTATGATCATTTCATACTGAGATGGGAGAAGAATATGAATGAGCTTATGGTATAAAGGACTCATAACAAAAGTACTTGCTAATACCTAGATTATTCATTTAAAAAGCGCACAACTGGAAGATTAACAAAACATTTGAATTTTAAACAAAGTTGCTACTTGAATTTTCTTTATTATGAAAGTGAGGAGATCTAAATAGTTATTTTTGGAAAATAATTTCCACATAAAGATTTGTATTTTTGAGCTAAAATAATCTCAGAATTCATGATATAGTCATATTTATCTAATTTAACATTCAGTCCTGGCTATCGTTGTATTACCGTAAAAAAAGCAGCACAGATAGTGATTATCTACCACTAGATAAATGCTTTTGAAACAAAGTCCAGTTTCATCCGTTAAATATATTATTCAGGTAAATAACTTAGAGTACATTAATACATGTTCTGTGATCCTATGCAATCTTTGAAAATTATTATTGAAAAGTATATTTTACGTTGAAACCACCCTTTGCAAATTAATAAAGGGGTGCAAGGCAAGAACTGTGGCAAAGGCACAGGCCCAGCTAAAAATAATGCTAATAATTAGCAACTGTCCCCCTGTTTGCTGCTCTATAATTGCTACTCTGGAGTCTCATAGCTGGTGGTCATAAAGATTCTTAACTTTGTCCATAGATAACATTACCTTTTCCAAATCTAAAGGTAGTTTCTGAGATATCTTCCAGATTCTGCATTCCAGTGCATGGGCTGACCCACCCCGACCAGCAGCCCATATCAAGAAACTGACTCAATTGGAATTGTGTCCCCAACTCAGGAACAAATTCAACATAAGATTTTGCCCCATGTCGATTGCCTAATCCTTTGCCAGCCAAACTGTCTTTAAAAACCGTGCCTCCCAAATTCTCAGATTTGAGGAATTCCTCCCATCTCCCCCCCTTAGCACATTGCAGAATTAAACCCCTTCTCTGCTGTAACAACTACTGTCTCAGTGTATTGGCTTTCTCTTGGGCAGCGGGCAATAAACCTGGTTGAGGGACAACAATATCATGAGAAAATTTTCATATATGTGGTCAAATAGAAAATGTAGGTCATAAATTACTATGTTCCCATTAAAATAAATTTAATACATATGGATATATGAATGGTGTATTTTTCACTGGGTGATGAAGTTAAGCTGATATTTAGGTTCCTCTTTCATCACCACATAAAGTAAATTAATGAAATATTTCAAAATGGGCATTTTTCCCCTGTGGAAATAATTTATTGTCATATATTCAGATTTTTTTCTTCTTCTTTATCCATGGACTCAGTACCCAGCTCACAACAGGAACTCAGTAAATGCTTGCTGAATGTGAGGTAAAATTTAAGGGATTTAGCTCTTTCCCTACATTGCATGAAGATAACTCAGCTGTTATGCATTAGTTTCTGACGTAATCATTTCTTTTTATAGCTATGGGCTTTATCCTGACGAATTAATATATTCTTTATTTTATTTTATTTTTTTATTTCAGCATATTACGGGGCACAAATGTTTAGGTTAC
>NW_012155618.1:3208835-3217701 GCF_000956105.1 Propithecus coquereli | reverse complement strand
AGCAACTGAGTGGCAGATTGCTCTCTACAATGCACCACATCAATTCAGGACATTCATTTTATTCTATTGTGTCCAAATTTCCTATGAACAACTTTCTGTAGTTGTCACTCTTACAATATGGATGTATTAGCATTCGATTTAATCTGCAGTAGTAATAAACTATTTAGATATCTGTCCTCCAAAGATATCTTGCTACATACATTCTTGAAGAGGGAAGTATAAACAACTAATTGAAAATTCTGACCTTGTGTTTACATTGGCATCTGCATTTTGAATAGTCTGCAAAAAATTTAGGAATGAGGAGTTTAATAATTGATTTGCAGTGTTTGTAATGAGATAAAAGTTCTCAAATGTGGGACTATAATTTTCCTCCTGAAGAAAAAGCATGTGGAACAAGTGATCTGATGAAAGTAATAATTAGAACGATTAAGCAAAATAGAGCATCAACTTATAGTGATGTACTTTATAATATCAACTGTATATTTATTAATATTGGCTCAGGAGCACTTCCATTAAAGGCATATTTCATGAGAGTGAATTTTGGTCAAGAAAAGAAGCAGATTGTATTTTAGATCTTCTGGATACCTCAGTCACTAATCACTTTTTAAGTGATAATCCAGGAGGAATCTTCTATTTAATTTAGAATGTGTTTCTGGTGCTTAATTTTTCTACAGATAAATTAACTTGTACATATATTTGTAACAGCCTTCTTTATAAAAGGACATAGGGTATATGGCTAGATAGTATATGTTAAGCTATTAAAGTAAGACTTTTTTTTTTTTTTACCCTTCTCATAGTTGTATAATTGAGATATTGTAAAAACCTAGTGGAAAATAAAATTGATTTTGATGTACAAAAAACTTAACAAATCCATATTTAAACTGATGGCATGACTTTAAACCATCACGTTCTTGATTTTATTTATAATGATGGGCATTAAGAGATAAAGACCAGCTAGACAGAATCTACAGTCTCCTGAGGAAGAAAATTTCTTGCCTGTGGGCCAACTAGAAACAAAATGAGCCATGGGTAAAAATCTGCAGCAAAAGTTGATCAGCAGCGGTGCACTTGACTGATTTCTGAACGATATGCACTTTAGCTCAGTGATACCTAGCTGCTCCCATCTTTTTAACAGTTTGTGAGTCCAGACAACATAAGCCACACGAGAATCTTGGCAAGCTACATTTTCAGCCCTCACCTCAAATTCAACCTCGTCTGGGAATCCTGCCATAATTGTTTGGAAAAGAACTACAAATTCTTTCCTACTCATAAAGCAATAAAATTTTTAGCCTATCTTCCCCAATGAACCATGAATCATTAAAAATAAGCCACACTTAAAACAATCTTTTCCAAGTGATCAGTTTTCCTTAAATTATAAGTTTGGAAATGAAAGGGATTGTATTGGTTAAGAATATTTATAATAGACGGAAGAAAGTTAAAAAAAAACAACAAACCCACAAATGATGAGTAGGTAAACTGATTGTCTGGTCCACTAAGATTCCTAACATCTATTTAGCAATATTAGTGTATTTTCAATTTTTCCATGAGTTTCATTTTCATAGTACCCTAAAAATGAACGTAGTATAATTATATTTAATGAAAATTATGAATATACAATATGTGCCATGCATCTCTTTTTGATCTTTGAGGGAGTTGTCTGATTCTATTTTCTGTTACCGTTTCTCCACTGTAACCTACAGAGGAGAAAAATAAAAAGAGAGCTAAGAGCAGAGGGGTAATTTGGTTTCAAAAATATCTGGGGGAGGTACAGATGAATTCAGACAATTTCTCCCACTTCTTTGTTTCCCGCTCTCTAAGTGGCCCCCTTTCAATTTCTTTACCTTGTGTCAACAGGCCATAAGATTGCTGCAAAGGAATGCATCATTTTCTTGGTTGACAAACCAAAAATAGTTTGTTTAAAGAATGCAGAGGGAACTGGATTTTTATATTTGCTTCCCTTACTCTTTCTTTTCTTCATGCTGATAGCATCAAAGTTAAAACCATCCCAGTCAGCAAGTTTTTGACACCCTGTTTGGCTGAACACAATGAAAAGTTGTTGGGAAGAAAATTTTACTGCCTTTTTTTTCAATTTCCAGTCATAGCCAGGTGACTTGGGTAACTCAAGGCATATCTAAAGGAAGTACATAAGACTGCCTTAAGGAAAATTACCGCTTTGTTATCAATAGCCGAAGAAAGACAGTGTGTGGCAAGGAAAATGGAAGGCAGTGTCCATGTTGTAAAGGAACGGTGATCTGTTAGAAAAAGATGTCTCTAATAGAAAAGAGAAAGCATGTGAAAAATAAAAATGATGTGAGAAACATGATGGTTGGGTAGAGAAAGATTTTTCCAGAGATAACTTAGAGTACACGATTGTCATAAAGAGATATGAATTTGCATTAAAAATGTATAGTCTGCCATTAGCATAGTATGAGTTCCTGATCATAATTATTTTTATCACTTTTATTTCCCTCTCTGCTGATGTATACAGGCTGCTCTGCATAATCTCATATAGTATTTTCCAACACATTATACATTTCCAAAATTCAAGATTATCAGATAGGAAGCCTATTGTCTACTGAGGTCAGTATGAAATATTTAATGACTGGATGTTCAGCTGAAAATGGACAGGAGGGGTTAAAAACAAGGGAAGAAAAGAAAAAAGAAGGTTCTGTGAAGTTAATAGGAAAATTATAGTGCTTTGGTTAAATTTAACAAACACTGTCTATTTTATGAGGATTAAGGAGTTACAGGAAAAACTCTGTGGTTCTGTGGAAAACTCTGCATTGACTAAAGCACACTTTATTAGTTTATCTGATTCTCATCCCATGGGAGTTATTTTACAACTATGAAAAGTAATCCTTATCTACAAACCACAAATATATTCTCTTAGATGGAGATTCAGTTGACTTCCTTTTCTCTCCGTAGAAAGAGCCAATGTCTATCTATTTGTAAATTCATTTCATGAGTCCTTTACTCTGTATGAATTTATACTTCTTTGACTTTTTCTGGAACCAATTATAACATCTGCCTGGTACCTTCATTTTGATTTAAGTAAAATCTTTAATTACCTGTTCATTTAAGTTTATATGATATTTATGATTTTATAATTTAAAAAATATTCTTTAACAGAGTTACTGTGCATAGAAACAGTTAGAACATTACCGGTATAGAGAGAGATGAATGAATGTTGTAGGTGTTGCTATTGTTATGAGACAGCATTTTTGATTCTAAGTGATGGCATACAATCACGATTAAAACTGAAGAAGGTCAGATGTAGTGGGAAAATCAAGTAAATAAATAGTTCTAGTAGAATGTGTTAAGAAATGTAATTGAGGTAAGTACCAGGTCCAATAGAAACATCGAACAGCAATTTACTCTGCCTTAGAGTCAAGAGAAAAACGAGTTGGGGGAGGAGGGCCACATTTGAGTTAGATTAGAAAAGGACTTAGCCAATCACATTATTTGCCCTAGCTATCCCTGATGAATAACTGTAATCAGAAATTGGAATATTAAACACAGAAGCAAGACAAAGGCAGGGAGTGAATAAGTTCTCTTTTACTCAATCAGAACAAAAATGAGCTTGAACACAAGGTCACATTTACTCGTACTAGGAAGTCAGCAAAGATACAGAGTGTAATGTTCTCTATTTAACCTGTGTAGACTTAGCAGTGGCTAAGATTAATGATAGCCAAGGAAAAATAGGAGAATTTCAAAATAAGTACAAGGAAGCTTATAATGCAAGGTTAAGTTTAGATCAAAATTTAATGCCAACTTTTTAAAGGTAATCACATAAGAAAGAAGAATAATAATACAATCTTGTAGCACTGTGTCTCTCTGTTCAATATCCTTTTATACCTATTCTATCAATGTAGCCTCAGAAAGAAGACCTTGTGAATTTGTTTGGGGAAGGGAATATTAACACTGTTTTATAGTTGAGGACTCTTAAACAAAAAGGCTTTTATATTAAAATCTGTGATAATAATGATAAATTTTTTTATGTCTATGGGATTTATAGTTTCTAAAATGATTTCTATACACAGTATTTCCTTTAATTCCCTAACCACCATTGAAAAGAAGGTTTTATTTTTTACATTTTACAGATGAGAAAGCCGAGTCTTACAGAAATAAAGCTTCTTATGCTGAGTTAAATAGCTAATACCTGGCACCTGCTTCTCTGGTTCTGCATTCTTTGCTTTTTCTACTGCAAATTGCTACTCAGTAAAAAAGGAGCCCTATCCTTCGGAGATACTCAGCTCCAGCCCACGTTCCACTCACATGCTCTGCCTCAAAGGGAGCACCCTGGAGTTGGGCTGCAACCATCTGGAAGGGATGCTTATTCTTTTATTACTCACATCAAGGCACTGTATATGCCAGCAGAGTCAGCGATGAAAGGGAATATAAACCTCAGGGAGAACATAGGAAGTAGTGGTCAAGTAGGTGAGATTTTCCCTCAGGCCCCCACTCCCATGTTCTATATCACTGCTGTCACTCTGCAGCCTCTTGTCCTCACCACCCACCTCTGTTCTAGTGACCTCTTTCTCTTCCAAGCACAATCATCTTCAAAAGGTAACTCAAACAGCAGTGAGTGATATAATAGGACTTCTTCAGGGGGCTTCTGCCTTGCCAAACAGGTGAATAAAGAGGGACATTCCAAAAAATGATGAGACTATTTTTAAGTTCCAGTGATGCCAGCGACATACCACTTTATAAGAGGTTTTGTTTGTTTAGTGAGAACATGATATTTTAGGAGGAGTTCATGACATCTCCTCTATTCCTTTTTGAGTATGAATCACCTTCGTGGAAAGACTGCATCCTGAGGGAGGAGTGTTGATATGGAATAGTCACATTCTAGGTTTTCAATCCTCTGGACAAAAGTTTCCAGGAGGCATGGTCTCTTCCCATTTTTACCTTGTTTCCATGTTTCCTGGTTGGGTGATAACTGAGACTCTTTTACTTTAGAGATATTCTAAACTCTTCTTCTATTTATATATATCTAGCTTGTCACTTATTTCACTTGTAGCTAGTTTGGTTTTCCCTTGAAGCCCCCAGGACCAAGGGTTGCTTCTCTGGATAGGTAGCCTGAGGTATGCGTGCTAACACAGCTCTACTGGGGGAATTGAATAAATATTCCTTCCTTCTTGTTCATTCTCCTAGACTCCCTTTGTCTCCTCACTGCTACCTGAGGTCTTTCCTTACATCGGAGACATTGGTTTACTCTTGTTAATAGAAGTACCAAAGCAGTTTTTTCTAGACTTAATGAAGGGGATACCACAGGTTGAGCCTAGTTCACTAGACTTCTGTTCTCAGAGGAGGAGTTAAAGTTTAAACTAACAATAAGGCTATGCTTTGTCATAGTGTGATGGCCTCACTTCTGCTCTGCAGGGATACAACGTGAGATTTTCCTGGATTGCTTCTATTTCTGAGGAATATTTTTTGGCTTTCAATGAAGAAAGAAACATATTAGGAGTTCTCATCTCTGCAATGGGGAAAGTTCTGATTAGGAAATAGTTCCCGGGACTCCTACTGTCTGGATTGTAATCCTAGCCTCACACATAACTAGCAGTATGATCTTAGATCGGCTTCCAGTTTTTCCTCTTTAAAATGGGGAAAATTGGAAAAAACATTTCATAAACTACGGGGTTTAAATCAGAAAAGAGACATAAAGTCTTAATAATAGTGCCTCACACAAAGTTGCACTCAATAAGCATTAGCTATTAATAAAATAATTCTCATCATGACTTCTCATGAACAGGAATTTTGAATTTGGGGAACAGCATATTGTAGTATTGATTAATTGTATAGGTTCCCCCAGGAAATCTGATAGGGAAGACATCAATATCTTCCAGTTGATATAAATCTAATCTTTGATCAAATTTGACAAAGTTCCACTGTCTCTGTCATAGAAACACTAATGTCAGACTTAGAAGCATGATTTAGGCAATGATGCTGTCTGACCGGACCCCACAGAGGGTCCTGTAGGTCAGTGAATCCTGAATTGCTACAATGGCAGCACGTACTTCCATTTTCTCTTTAAATATGGAAAATACACTCCACAGGTTTTATTCCAGCTATTTGATAAGCCAAGATGATGATTATCATGACAAAGATATAATTTCTGGGGACATAACTTATCAGCCATTACTCTGAGGCTTCAGAGGGTTTAGAATGAATATTCTCTTGAATGATTCCAGTGCCCTGATGAAACACAGGGCTACATCTTCTCAAGTCAAAATTAAAATCAGAAAACAATAACATCACAGGTTATTAGAGCTGAAAGTGATTTGGGGAAGTGGGTTGCCAAAACCCCAACATGACTGAGAGACACGTGGAAAGGGCTCCGTAGAGCACCTTTCCATTCTCTACTGTGATTATTTCAAAAATGATGGGAAGCTTCATTTATTTGAAGATACTAAGCTGCTTGCTAAAGTCCACCCATGTTTGCTTATAGATTTGAAACTCAGTGGAAGGCCTTTGGACTACAAAATTGGAATATAAGTCTCATAGACAATTATTAAATGATTTATCAGAGTATTTAGAGAATGCTAAATGAGAACATTACATGGATACTGGGAAACTATAAGGAAGACATAGGACTCAGGTATTTAGGGAAGAAATGGTAGACCTCTACTTCAGTGTAAATATTCACAGAGCAATAAATCCTATGCTGCCAAATATATAGGACAAAAGAAAAACACAGTGAATGCTTCTGAATTGCACACAAAACTTTCTTAAGCTGTGAGGACCAGCTAAGGACAATTTCAGAGCCCATTATGATCTCATATGGAGAAATGCCATAACACAGACTGGCCACAGAATCAGGCATCTAGAGCTCCACATTGTACAGATACACAGTAGACAGGCACCACAGGTTTCAGAGCTATAGTTATTTATTTTGCCAACAATATTTGTCATAGGAAATCAAGTCAAAACATTGTAATAAGCAAGTTTCCAATATGAAATAGACTTTCAAACCCCAGAGAATTCTTGAGGAAAAGCAAAACCAAAAACCAAACAACAACAAAAAAATCTTAACTAGCTTAGCCTATCACCCACTCATGCTTCTGTATCAGATCTGGGTCATAAATTTCATTACTTTCCAGTTTTCTCCATTATATTGTTCCATTTCAGAAGGAAAGTCAGCTCTTATTTATCTAAGCATACAACCTGGAGGCAGGCAGAATACTTAAAATACAAATGCCCGTATTTAGAGAAATGCAGTTTTCCTAGTCATAAAAAAGAGAACTTGCAAGATCATATACATGGCTTTTGGTACTATACTCTAACTGTAGTGTAATTATGTCTTAGCCGTGAGAAAAAAGTAGGTTAAATCAGCTTAAAAACAAACAAAATAATCATAACAATAACCTTCCGCTGTACAAGAAGAAAGTCACTGGATGTCACCTTACACATTAAATTAAATGCTAACTCCCAGGAGGCCAGGAATACATGGAAAAGGAGCAAAGTGGTTATAGGATGCTAATATTCAACTCCAGGAAACATTTATTTGGCACGTACTGCATGCAAAACAGTCTGCCAGGACCCACGATGATTGAAAGATAGAAAGACATATATCCATCCTTCAAGAGTTTTTGGTATATTAGGAAAGATATGTTGTGTATGTGTGTGTGTATCATATATATTCAATCTTATACCTATGGCACAAGGTAAGCTATGTGAATTCTTCTAGTATCTACTGTAGAATAAAGTATTTCGAGCAAGAGAAACTGCTGTGTGAGTAGTAACTTTACTGCTGCTGATTATCATCCTCTGTTGAAAACTTGATGAGGACCCTCTAGAGATCTCTGGGGTTCTCTCTTTGTGCAACTCTCCTTCCTCTGTACTTTTTCCTGTAAATACGAGTCACTAAGAACTCTCAGCTCTCCCTTATCTCCTCACCTTATTTGTTTCCTGTCTCTCAAGGATCACTGTCTTGCATTGCTTAATGTCCAGTGTCTCAAAACCATTGTCTCATATATTTTGTCTGAGGTTTTGGATGTTAAGGGTGGGAAGGTAAATCCTTTCCTTGCTACTTTGACTTGATGAAAAGTAGAATTGTTCATTGATTCTTTACTGCTCTTTGAAAACAGTCATTTTCTAGTGAGAAAATCAAGGCTTTATCAGTATTAAATAACTTCCTGAATTTCATGTAGAACATGGGAGTATGAGTCAGTGTTCACGTTGATGACTTTAGACAACTGGGATCCAGGACACTTTGAATGAGGTGAATGGCTTATGCCATTTGCTTAGGTTTTAGAGTAAACACTTACCCCTTGGTATTCTCCTTATGAGTTCGTTGTTTCTTGACCCTTCCCACCATCAGAATGCTTAGATACCAAGGGTGTGAGTTGTGGGTTGGCAAATAATTACCTCTAGCTGCCTTTGTACTACAATGACAGAACTGAGTAGATGGGTAGATGGGACTGAGACTGAGCCACAAAGCCTAAAACAGTTACTATTTGGCCCTATACAGCACAGTTTATCAACTTCTGGAGAAAAGTAACCAAGAAATTATTCAGACTATCTTTGTTCTAAACATTTTAATCTCATCTACTTTAAGATATATTGAATTTTAATGAATTATTTTTGGTCAATATCTAAATCTCAAGAAGCTACATTGTATTTTGGTATGAGAAGTCCCTAAGAGTAATGTAGAACTTTCTTCTCTTCATTGTGCTCTTGCTAAATTTTGAGGGAACTACCAGGAGAAAGGGGGAAGAGAGAAAAGAGGCTATAGCTGACGAAGAGTCAATGACTCAGAGGTTACCAGCTTTGCAAAGTGTCTTCCATTTTATCACAATCTGGCACATTTTGACAATCAATATAAACTTGTAAAAAGCAGGTTGAGTGCTAGGAGGCAAAGTGCTGA
>NW_012155618.1:3201189-3204493 GCF_000956105.1 Propithecus coquereli | reverse complement strand
GGCATAAAAACAGACACGAGACCAATGAAACAGAACAGAGAGCCCAGAAATAAATACGCAGATTTACCATCAGTAAATTTTTGATAAAAGTGCCAAGAACATACAATGAGGAAAGGACAACTTCTTCAATAAATGATGTTGGGTCATCTAGATATTTGCATGCAGAAAAATGAAATTAGATGCTTATCTCATGCCATATACAGAAATAAACTCAAAATGGATTAAAAACTTAAATGTAAGACCTGATATTATAAAACTACAAGTAGAAAACATAATGTAAAAGTTCCATAATATTGATCTGGGCAATGATTTTTTTGGATATGAACCCAAAAGCACAGGTAGAAAAAGCCAAAATTGACAAATGAAATTATATCAAACTAAAAAGCTTCTGCACAGCCAGGGACAGAATGAAGAGACAACATACACAGCAGGAGAAAATGTTTTCAAACCATACATCTGATAAAGGGTTGTTATACAAAATATATAAGGAATTCAACTCAATAGTAAGAAAATAAATGACCTGATTTAAAAATGGGCAAAGGAGCTAGAAATCATTTCTTGAAAGAAGACATACAAATGACCAAAACATATATGCAAAATGCTCAACATCACTAATCCTTAGGGAAATGCAAATAAAACTACAATGAGATGTTATCTTATACATGTTAGAATGGCTATTATCAAAAAAAGAAAAGATAACAAGTATTGGTGAGGTTGTGGAAAAAAAGGAATCCCTTTAGTGGCAATGTAAATCAGTACAGCCATTATGGAAGACAGTATAGAAATTCCACAAAAATTAAATTAGATATAGAACTACTATATGATTCAGCAATTCCACTACTGGGTTTATATCCAAAAGAAATAAAATCAGTGAAAAGGTTTTTCCTCATAAAGCCCTGCTTACAAGGTTAACACTTGGCTGGCATCTGGGAACTTGGATATCGTGAAAGTTTTCATTACTATAACTGACAGCAGTGGCTCATTGTGCCTAAAATGCTTGTACACACAATATGCTTTGTGCTATGCCAAAAACCTGCTTTTCTTCTGGGAGCCTAGAATTTGGACATATGCTAGGCAGAGGGTGCCTACAGGACCAACCCTCAATGAAAAGCTTAAATATTGAGTCTCTAATGAGCTTTCCTTGTAAACATTCCACATGTGTTGTCCCAATTCATTGCTTGAGGAATTTAGCATTTTGTGACTCACTCTGGGAGAGGACTCTTGAAAGTTTTCACTTGATTTCCTTACACTTTGCTCCATGTGCCATTTTCCTTCTTGTATTTTGCTTTCTATCCATTTGATGTAATAAATCGTAGCTGTGAGTACGAGTACATGCTGTGTCCTGCAAGTCCTCCTAGTAAACCAGGAGGTGGTCTTGGGCACCCTGATAGAGAATGATAATACCTTTTGTTGATGATATTATTTAGAAACAGGAACCCTATTGTGAGAATTTTAATTGGTTCATTATTTCTGGAAAGTCCTTTGGCACTATGTTTCAAAATTTATTATGTGTATACCTTTTGATTTAATAATGGGACTACCTGAAATTCTACCTATGAAAAAGAACATGAGAAAATACACACACACAGACATAAACACATAACTTTGCAATATTACTCATAAATATGAAACACTGGAGACCACTCATCAATATAGGACGGGATAAATAAGTTATGTATGACTCATCCAAGTATAAGCCACACTCCGTACTGATTTGTGGGTTATCTGTTTTGATTGATTGATCCCTTTTTGATGTCTTGTTAAAATATTTTATCATTTCCACCGGATATATCTGTAAAACACTATGCATACTACATACACTATACCATTATGCTATATAAAAAAAAAACTGTTAAGTAGATAAGCACTTTTCAAACTGCTTATAGTTTGGTGTGTTAGAAAAGTTTTTTAAGTCTGCCATCAGATAATCTAGGTGAATGCAGAAAATCACATCACCAAAGACCATAACTTTGACAATTTTCTAAATATTTGAATTGCCTGTCATTTATAACAAAAGTGAATAGGTACCCATTGTCTTAAAAAAAGGGTTCATCATGGCTTTTGTTTGTTTGTTTTGTTTTGTTTTGCCTGACAAAGGTTGTTCTTTTCAAACCTCTTAAAAGAGCTGGTTAAATTTTTAAAGAAGAGTAGGATCCTCATGAAAGAAAAGATATGAAGGCCCTAACCTCTCTTTTTGAGGTTCAGTGTTCTATAATTTTAATTAGAAGACAATATCCTGATGAAGTTCCATTGGTGGGAAAAAGCCCTAAAAACATTAATTTAAATGACCACCTAATTATATGTTATAATATTTTCCCTTGTTCTCGATGGTAATAAGGGAGCTTAATGTATTTTCAATAAGTTTGATCCACATGATTTATGTCTTAAATTTCTGATTTTATTTAGTATTTTTGTCACTAAGAGCAAATCTTCAATATGTTTAAATACATATTATCTGAACCCCTGAATATTTTAGAACATCTATTGTCATCTTTATATAGGAAAACAGCTTATTTAGGTAAAATTCTTTTCTTTAAAAGTCAATGATTTGTTCCATTATCTCTTGCTTCTCACTGGCTATAGTAAAGAAATTGATGCCAACACAATTTGGGTTCCATCATAATAAACGTACCTTTCCCCTGTTCCTCTCCATGTGGATGTTTGCATGCATTTTTTATTACTTACTTTCAACTTAAAAATTGATTCCAGGATATATGTATTCAAAGGAAGATTGTATCTGTCAATTTTACATAAAGGACAATGAGCTCTCTCAGTATTAATATATAAGTCTTTCCTACTTCAGGAACTTTTCCTATCATTATATTTTAAATATTGGCCTTGCTTCTTTATTCTGATTCCAACTTCAGATACGTTGATGTTCCATATAGATACTTCTAGGCCTTTCTCTACGTCTATCATGATATTCACATATTTGTGGTTCGCTATTTACAACACTGAGTTACATCTCTGTCCTTTCAATTTTTTATTGCTTCCAAATTAATTAATTGTAGGGAAATAGAAAGTTGTTTGTCAAAAATCTCAAAATTCAGACTAGTTATTTATGTGGCTATAGCACTCTTTCTTTTAGGTCCCAGAGGAAAATAAATGTACATAGGACCACATATAAATATATGATTCTCATTATTATACAGGATTTTACTCTGTAGCTCTTTATATCATTTTTTTTTTTTAGTTCAGATAGTCCATGTTTAGGTTTGAAAACTCCTTTTTCATATATTACAGGCCTAAATTGCCTAACTAAAAGTGACTCTTTGGCCTGTTTCTATGTATAATATAAATAAAA
>NW_012155618.1:3199517-3201139 GCF_000956105.1 Propithecus coquereli | reverse complement strand
AGAGAGGGATATGTGTAGGTTAAATGCAAATACTATACTGTTTTATATAAAGGATTTGAGTATCTGAGGATTTTGGTATTTGCAGAGAATCCTGAAAACAATCCCTGACAATTACTGAGGGACAACTGTACATTATGAAATGGCTAAATTTGGCTAATTAACACATACATGCATTATCTCACATACATTTTTTTTTTTTGTGGTGAGAATGCTTGAAATCTACTCCCTTAGCAATTTTCAAGAATACAATGCATTGCTATTACCAATAGTCACTTTTGTAAAATTGATCTCTTGTGCTTATTGCTCCTAACTAAAATTTTGTATCCTTTGACCATCTGTCCATTCTACACACCCCTGCCTCCCCTGCCAGTCCCTGGTAAGCACCACTCTACTCTCTATTTCTATGAATTCAATGCTTTCAGATTCCATATGTAAGTGAGATCATGTGGTCTTTGTCTTTCTGTTCCTAGCTCATTTCACTTAATGTAGTATCCTCTGGGTTTATTGATGTCACAAATGACAGGATATACTTATTTTTTTTAAAGCTGAAGAGTATTCCATGTGTGTACATCTGTGTGTATATTTTCTTTGTCCACTCATCCATTGATGGGTGCTTAGGTTGATTCCACATTTTGGCTATTGTGAAAAATACTGCAATGAACATGAGAGTGCAGATGTCTCATCAACATACTGATTTCATTTTGTTTGGATATTCATTCTATGAGGCCAACATTACCCTGATACCAAAGTCAGATAAGGACACTACAAGAAAAGAAAATTACAGGCTAATATCCCTGATGAAAATAGATGCAAAAATCCTTAGCAAAATAGTAGCAAACCAGATTCAATAGCACATAGCACATTAAAAGGATCATTCAGTATAATCAAGAAGGATTTATCCTTAGGATGCAAGGATGTGTCAACATATCAAAATCTACAAATGTGATATAACACATTAATAGAATGAAGGACAAATATGATCATCTCAATAGACACAGAAAAAGTATTGGACAAAATTTAACATATTTTCATAATAAAAACTCTTAAAAAGTCAGATATAGAAGGAATGTGTCTCAATATAATAAAGGCCATATATGGCAAAACCATAGCTAACATGCTACTCAACAGTGAAAAGTTGAAAGCTTTTCCTCTAAGATCAGGAATAATACAAGGATGCTCACTCTTGTCACTTCTATTCCATACAGTACTGGAAGTCCTAGCCAGAGCAATTAGGCAAGAGAAAGAAATAAAAGGCATCCAAATTGGAGAGGAATAAATTAAACTATCCTTGTTTGAGATCAGTTAATCTTATGTATAGAAAACTCTAAAGATGCCATGAAAAAACTATTAACACTAATAAATGAATTCATTAAAGTTGTAGGACATAAAATCAACATACAGAAATCTGTAGCATTTCTATACACTAACAACAAATTGTCTGAATAAGAAATCAACAAAACAATCCAATTTATAATAGCTCCCACCAAAATTCCTCAGGAATAAATTTAAGCAAGGAGGTAAAACTTGTACATTGAAAACTATAAAACATTGATGAAAGAAATTGAAAAAGTCTCAAGTAAATGCAAACATATTTTGTGTTCACGAACTGGAAGAATTAATAT
>NW_012155618.1:3186008-3188292 GCF_000956105.1 Propithecus coquereli | reverse complement strand
TTTCTTATTTGTGTTCTTTTTGCCTTCTTCTTTCTAAATTATCTATAACGTTCATTCATTGCTTTTTCTCAGTAAAAGTATTTCCAACCATATTAATGATATATGCATATTAATTTTGAAAAAATAAAACTTGAAATAATACATAAACCTACAGAAAAGAGAAAGGACCCCCCTGAAATCCAATCACTCTGAAACAAACACAATCACTATTTTGGGGGTTAGCCTTTCTTTTATCTCTTGGTATATATTTTTAAATTTATGCCATTTTTAACTTTATACTATTTTTAAATATGCAAAATTATTGTTCACATTATTTTGACACATAGTTTTATTTTCCTGAAAAGTAAAAACCAGTATTCTAAAGGCCATTTCCAAATTCCTAGAATTGGTGTAGAGTGATTCTGGAATATGCCATTACCTGCCCCAGTGATGTAGAATTATGGCCCGGGCACTCTCCCGCAACACATTCAATCACGAAACTCAAAAACAATATGGATTGCTGAGAATTTTCTGCTGGATTTTTTTTCCTTTAGTTCAACTCAGAAAATAGACAACAATCTTCTTATTTTAAAAAGATGTTTTCTTCCATTTCTTTTCCATTTTAGCAGAGGCAGTAAAGAATTCAAATTCTATAATATCTCTGTCCTCCACACCAGCTGTGTTTTGTGTTTGTCAGATGCTTCGAGTGATTTTCAAACAGCTGGGTTTTCTCAACCATATTTTACCCCAATTATCCTTCTCCATGATCTTTAAAGCTATTCCAAATGATTTTCTCCCGATGCAATACACATGTTTATAGTAAAAAAAAAGTTTTGAAAATAGAGAAGGAAATGACAAAGAAAAGCAGAGTCAGCTATAATTGCACCAACCAGCGATAAATAATGTTGACATACTTTTGTCAGTGGTCAGTTTCCTACACACACACACACACACACGCACACACGCACACACACATACACACACACACACTTAACCAGTCCTATAACACGTACTGTTTTGTAACCTTTACATCTCATAATGTAGCTTTAATAGCTCCTGATTCTTCTAAAGTATGGACTTTGATGTTCATAGTCCATTGCTGTTATCTCGCCCCCACCTGCCCCCTTCCCAGTGGCCCCTTTTTGGTTATGTCAGCCCGAGCCATCAACTTCTCAGGCCTGAAACCATGGACTCTTCCATGACTCTTTTTCACAACCCACACTCAATCCTCAAAAAATCCTGGTAACGTTACCAGAAAAACACAGACACCACAACCCCCTAACCTACACATTTCCCACACTTTCCCTGTAATCCCTCAGCCTGGCAATCACTGTTTCTTTTCTTGTCTATGAGAGAAACTTCTCCTCCTCCATTCTTGCCATCCCTGCCTGTGGTTAAATATAAGTCAGATTATTCACTTCTCTGCTTAGTGCTCACTGCACTTTCCTATCACACTAAAAATAAAAACCAGATATGTGTCTTGGCCTATGCCACCTCTCTGACCTATTCTTGCTCCTTCTCTCTCTCGCTTGGATCGATCGAGCCACAGTAACTTCCTTAATGATCCTTGGACATGCCGAGCTTGCTTCTGACGTCTTTGCACTTTCTGTATCCTCTGGATGTGACATTTTTCCCCAGACATCCACACGGCTCCTTTCCTCACTTCATACTGTTCCTCTTCCAATGTCATCCTCTCAGAGACTCCTGCCCTGACAAACTGATAAAAAGTCATCACCTGTGACTTGTTCTACATTCTGCTTTATATTTCTTCATAGCATTTATCACCAGCTGATATTATGTTATACACTGATTTATTCATTTTATTTATTTACTACCTCCCCCATTAGAATGTAAGTTAAATAAAGAGAGAGACTTTGTCAGTTTTTGTTAATCACTATATTCCCAACACCTTGAAAGTGAGTGACGAACAATAGTCATTTTTTAATTGATTTAGCCAGTCACCTTTAATTGGACTGTTTTGATTTTTTCTTGTAAGTGATGATTGTTATCCTTGATTATATCTTAAGGGTACATTCTAAGACATACCTTATTTAAAAAATTTGAACATTCTGCAAGATTATCTTTGACAGCAGGTTTGCCTGATTTTATGCTTCCTCCAAAAGGGCATAAGAATAACTATTTTCCTGTAATCTTACCAACACTGATTTTATCATTTTTGCTCTTGTAATTTTGATTTGCTTGTGAGGATAAGTGCTTGTTTTTAAGTTTTGGCTATTATTGATAAAATTGCTTTGAGATCTTTCATGTAAACAGCCTGCTACATAGTAAGGTCTCAATACAGGCT
>NW_012155618.1:3185371-3185958 GCF_000956105.1 Propithecus coquereli | reverse complement strand
TCAGAGCCAGCATCTTTAAATGTCTCTCTGCTATGCCTTCACATTACTTTCTCCTCTATGTGTGGTCAAATTTCCTTTGCTTCTCCCTTATAGGGATATTTGTATTTAGAGCCACACAGGAAAGCCAGGATAATCTCCCTATCTCCAGATCTTTCCCTTAATCATACAAGCATAGGCCATTTTTTTCAAATGAAGTAACATTTATAGGTTCCAGGAATTGGGACCTGATATTGTTGGGAGCCATTATTCAGTCTACTACAGCTACAATGAACAAAACTGAAATATGTGTATAGAACAAGGTGGAATATTAGAAGCAGAATATGAAATCTAGAAACAAATTTATCCACACTGAAGAATTTAGTATTCAATGAAGTTGATATTTCAAATGAGTGGAAAAGGGCTTTATTTAACAAATGGTTGGGCACTTGGCAAAGAAAGAAAAAGTAGGGTCTATCTTAAATTATAAAAGAAAAATACCTCATTCTGAACATATTAAACTAGATGCATATATGAAAAATATATGCATATTAACCATATTAAAGGATAACATAGCTGAAAATTTGTATAAAATTGGAATAAAGAAGGAT
>NW_012155618.1:3169498-3171962 GCF_000956105.1 Propithecus coquereli | reverse complement strand
ATGTCCCAGGGCTTTCCGTTCACTCACCCCTCACTCACTGAGTCACCCAGAGCAACTCCATTCTTATTAAATGCCATATACAGGTGTATCATTTTTTACCTTTTATAGCATATTGTTACTGTACTTTTTCTATGTTTAGATACGTTTACATGCATAAATACTTACCATTGTGTTACAATTGCCTGCAGTATTGAGTACAGTAACATGCTGTACGAGTTTGTAGTCTAGGACAACAGTCCCCAACCTTTTGGCACCAGGAACTGTTTTCATGGAAGACAATTTTTCCACAGACAGGAGAGTGGGGGAATAGTTTTGGGATGATTCAAGTATTACCTTTATTGTGCATTTTATTTCCATTATTATTACATTGTCATAGATAATGAAATAATTATACAACTTACCATAGGTTGGGGACCCCTGGTCTAGGAGCAATAGGCCACATCATATAGCCTGGGTGTGGAGTAGGCCATACCATCTAGGCTTGCGTAAGTACACTCCAAGATGTTCACACAGTAACAAAATCGCCGAATGAGGCTTTCATAGAACACGTGGAGTCTATATGTGGCATGTAACTGTATATGTCAGGTTTCTCCACTGTAAAGTTCTTCTTTTTTACCTTCTTTTCCCCATTGTACTCCTTGGACGGAAGTCCCCATACATAGCCCACACTTAAGGAATAGGGAGCTATGCTTTATCTTGTTGAGAGAGGAATCCCTACATGATTTATTAATATTTGAAATTCTTCTGCACTGAAGATTTTTCTATTCTCTTCCATTTCTTATTCAATCATTTATTAATATGATTATGGACTTATTTACTTTGTACTTTGGATTGCAATATAATATTGTGATATTTATTTTTATTGCTAACATTGTCTCCACATTGGCCATTGGGAGCTCTTTCAGTTGGCTCTTTGCATTTTTTTAACTCGAATATCTATTTTGTGATCATATACATTTGACCCTCCTTAACCATGGGTTCTGCACCTACTGATTCAACCAACTGTGGATCAAAAATATTTGGAAATAAGTAAAAAGTAAAAATAACAATGTAAGAATAAAAATGTTAAAAATAAAGATATATTATTACAACTATTTACATAGCGTTTACATTGTATTAGGTATTAGAAGTAACTAGAGATCACTTGACATATATGGGAGGATGTGTGTAGGGTATATAAGGGACTCGAACATCCCTGGATTTTGGTATCCTGGGGTGGTGGTGAGGTGCTGGAACCAATCTCCAGGGATACCAAGGGATGATGGCAATAACGAGAGCAATACCAAAAAGGCTTCAAGATCCAATAAATGCATCTTTATCAGTGTAATTACAAGCCATCTGGTCAAAGGTTAAGGAGAAGTTATAGTGAAGAGGGTGTGTCTCAATCCTGCGTCCTCTTTACATCACCCTCCTACCAGTATTAAAACAAGTGTTAATAATCAAAGGAGGCAACTTCACCAAAGACCCAATTATTTCATTCGTGTTTCTTCACAATAATGAGAATACAAATTCTCTCAAATTATGAGAATACTAACATATTCCAGTACCTGTGAGTAGATCTTAGCTTGAAAAAAAAATTGTTCATTTTCCATGTGAATAAAAGAAAATACAAGTGAAAAATAAGCAGCCTCTAAAGTAAATAGTTTCTGAGTCATATTAGAGAGCTCTGTCCTTGACATCACCAGGTAAATGGTTCCTATGGAGTGAGTTAGTGGCAGATAGAATAGTAAAGTGGGTCAAGTGTGTCTTGAAAGCACCTCATCTTTCCTTTTTCTTTTTTCTCCCATTTCAGCAGAAAGCTCCTCACCCTAGGACACTCAGTAATTTCTGGCTGCCAATGTGACCCCACCTGTCATAGGAGAAAACATCTCATAAACCAAATAGCGGAGCCCACAGTAAATCACCTAATGTTTTCATTTGTTACTTAACACAATTCCATGTGGCATAGATTTATGGAGCAGCAATTCCATGCTAAACACGGGCATCGTGGAAATCAGCACAGTCTGTGAGGGGAGGTAGCTACATAAATAATATGATCCAGTCTGATTAGAATAGTGTTGTAGGTATACCTCCTTAGGGTTTTAGTTTTTCCAACGGTATTTATGTTTTTTAATAAGGTTGCATAAAGAGAAAAAGCTTACTTTAAGTGAATCATTAATTGTAGAATTTTAGGTCTTAGCTGGAAGGTATAATAACATGGAATTTTTAAAAGGCCTTTCCCTTCACCCCACAAATGAAACCTAGGAAACTAATCATTAGTATGGTTTGAATTCCATGGAATTAATCTTCTAACTATCTCTTCAAACCCTCACACATGCATGAATATTTGCCATTGTAACAGTAGTACTGAGCATGGAACTTAAAAACTTAGCATATAATCAGTGCTTGATAAATATTTTTTATTCATATACCTTTTTGCTTTATTTTATTTAAAAAAAATTAATATTCTTATACCCATACACTT
>NW_012155618.1:3164355-3169098 GCF_000956105.1 Propithecus coquereli | reverse complement strand
TGGAAGGACACATCAGAAACTAAAGACAGTGGTCCCCTGGTGGTGGGGAAGGGTGGAGGAGTGGAGACCAGGGTAAGAAGGGATGTGAGTTAGAGAGTACATCATTGTGCCCATTATTTTTTAACTTTCTGCTATTTGGAACGCAGGGCAATATTATCTATTAAAATGAATAAAGAAATAAAATTAGTGAAAAATACTTTTGAATGAATCAATGACTCTCCATACAGAAAGATTATAGCTGATGTGCTCACCTTAAACTTAAAATCAGTCTAATTCTGTGAATTAGGTAGACATCGCTTGCTTGCCAGTGACAGAAAACTAACTCAAAAAGCTTAGGTAAAAAGATGACTGTGTTGCTCATGTTACAGAGAGGGGCCAAGCCCCAGGCCTGCCAGAAGCAGAATTCAAGTTTAATTAGAATGCCCTGCATTTGTTTCTCAGCTGTGTTGCTGTTTGCAAGTCTACAGGGCTGGGAATATGGTTGATGCCATCTGAAACAGATGATGAAATTAATTAATATCTATCAATTTAAATGATTTAATATCTGTAATAGCTCAAAGCAGGATCTGCAATGCAAAGTTCATATTGGTAATGGAAGGAGAAGTAGTAGCTGTAGTAATAACAACAACAATAAAAGCTATTGTTGTTAACTGATCTATGGATCTGTATGAATTAATTATTTTGAAGACCTCAAAAATTTTGAGATCCACAAAAAAGTTGGGACTGTGCAAAATAATGGACTGCTTGCTGAATACAAACTTTTAAGGTAGCAGGAAAAACTGATTTTATGGGTACATGTAAAGTGTGTATCAGAGACGAATGGAATGAAATGGAATGATGTGGAATGGAGCAGAATATGAATGTAGAGGAATGATTGGCTATATTTTGGCTATTTTAGCTTTTGCCAATAACTGGTGTGGCTCTTGTGAAAACTTCTGAAATCGATTGTATTATTTTTTCCCTCTTCTTTCTCTGAAAATTTACATTTTAATTGTATTTGGTTTCCTGATTATTATTATTAGTTTTCAGGTGGGGGAATAGAATTCCTTTGACTCATGTCTCTAATTGTCCCAGAATAACAGATACAACCTGGGAGAGATAAGGTCACAAGTCTGCACTGTGTCCTCCCTACTTTCCTCTGTCTGCCTGGAGGAGGTGACCTTACTGGTATCAGAGAGAATCTGATGCAAAGAAGAATGTATGCAAAGGGTTAAAGAACCTTGGCAACAAGAAATGTTTTAGCATAGACGACTAGACTAGAAGACCCTACACCACTGGGTGCAGGCAGCTTTCAGAGCTAGGGTCACCTAGTGCCTACTGCTGCCTTGACTATGGACCCCACAGAGATCAGAGTAATTACTGACCACTGTCTAAACACAACAATCTCCAATCTCCAGCCGGCTACTCATCAGAAATATCCTAGCATTGTGCAGGAAAGCAGATACTCACACTGATCTGTTATGATGAATCATAATCTGTAGGAGTGGAACCTGGGATCAGTGTTTTTAAAAAGACCCCAATATAATTTTAATAATCAACCACTAGTGCGTATTTGCTTAATAATTATTAATAGTTCTAGCTGTTTCATAAGTTAGATCAACCCTGCTGAGTCTTATGAACTTCAGCTGGTAACTGGTCAGAAAGCCCTCAGAGTCTGCTTTCTTATTTTTTCTTCCTTGTCCTTTCTCATAACCTGCCTTAGGTTTGCCAGTGGATGATCTGAACATTGCTTTTACTTAGAGGTAAAGAATTTTCTGATGCTTAAGATCATTGATGCTTTTTTAACATAAAAGGCAAATAAAAAACCAGAAATGGCTTTGCATGTTTGAGGGAAGTGCACTTGCAGAGAATTAGTCCAGAGAAGCAAAGATACAGTTTAGTAAATGTACCCTGTGTGTTCTGATTAACAATCTGTTTAAGCCGGATTGTTCTATTAGATCTTAAAATTTTGAAATACACAATAGACACGTGTGTGGGGATCAAAAGAAACCTTAAGAATGAAGTGATCGTACACTCTGAGGAATGCACGGGTTTAAACTGAAAGGGGAGAGAAGAAAAGAGAATTCCAGATGGAGGGAACAGGCTGAAAGCCATGGTGAGTGCCTGGAGTGGGCATGGCTGTTTCTAGCATCAATAAATCAAGTAGTCTAATCACAACAGCTTGATAATCCATTCTAATGTATAGCAGGCAAGGATGTGTCCTAGATAATATGAGATCAGATTAGAAATTCGGTTTAGATTGTTTCTGAACTAGAGATTTCACTGGTGTATTAAGGTTGACATAACTGACCGTGTAAAGTGGAGTTACAGTTAGGATATAGGAGATGGAGAACCAACATTTTCAATTATGAGGCTGGGAACTGAATGAGCAGTACCTTATTAAATCTTCACAGAAATACTAGTTATTTTTAAATGAAAGAATGGCCTCGGAAAGGTTAGCAAACTTATCCAAGGTCGCACAGCTAGTAAAGGTGGTGCGATCACATTGTGTTGTTTCATTCTTGGCACCAGAAGTTCTGGGAGCAGTCAGAATTGCAGCCAGAGAATGAGGCTATGCCCATAACCTAACTACTCAAGTCCTCTGAAACTGCTTTGGAAAACTTCCTTTAGGATCATTTAAAAATGAAAAGGGCTTTAAAATATGCTTAAGTGCTCTTTGAACAAGAGATATTTTTAATGATCCTATCAAATTTGCGTTAATGAATCTGGGATGCAGAGTAACATCTTCTTGCTTCAGATATGCCAGGTTAATACCTTTCATGTGAAGAGATTGGTTTTCTTCTCCGGGGAAGAAGAGTTGTGGTATTTAGCATAGACCATGTCATCATTCGTATAACATAATCATGTTGGACATAACACTAAGGGGTTTCATGCTCTCTTAAAATCTGAATGAATAAAAATCCAGAGCAAGTTCTTTAAAAAGCTAATGAGGATACAGATGGCAATAGAAGCATGGAAGTTGTAGTTTGTAGCTTTTAGTCAAGGAGAAGGAAAAAAAAAAAAGCTACAGTGCATTATTCTTTGTAATATACATTTAAGCTGGTGACATATTTCTTTTCCCCTAAAGACACTTTTTATTTAGGAAATAATGAGATAGAGTAAGTTAAACATTGTTTAAATTAAATGTATTCTTTAAATTTATTTTGCAAACAAGGCATTTTATTGATTTGGTATGTTCCCTTAGTGGGTGAATAATATGATAGAATTTACTTAATAGGACAAAATCTCTCATAATAACAAATTTCTATTCAATAGAGCTGAAAGTGGAAAAAAATAATAAAACACACGAGAGCTATGTTTGCCTCACAGCCAGGACTCATCACACTGCTGAATGTGAAATCCGAATTAAAATGGTCTCTCAATCTCCTCAGATTCCTCCTAGAGTAAGCAGATGTTAAAATGAAAAAGTATTGTAAATTGAAAGGAATATGGTAACCGGTCTTCTCAATTCCTCACAAATAAAATACTGATACATTGTAAATTATTGCTCTATGTTCAATTAATATTTAAGGTCAATATTAATTGATTGATTAATGCAGTCCAATTAATATTTAAGGTCAATAGAGAGATGTCCTTGAAAAAGGTAAATGAAAGTTCACCCATGTATCACCCCACTCGCACATGTGGACAACTATAAAAACATACAAATAATTTGCCACATGTGTTTCCTGATAATACTATTTAAAAACTGGTTAATCCTTAAAAAAATTATTACAGTAACAAACTAAAACAAATCACCTAAAACACCTAAACTTAAAATGTTAAAAGTCATGGTATATTGAAACCAGTAAATAATTGCTGACATGGTGTTAAACAAAGCAAATAACAATTAATGAGATACAAATAATGCAATAAGTAATATTTTATATCTAAAACCCATATTATTTTTCCAGCAATTAGAGTTTGATTAAAATAAAATAACTGAAATAAAGCTAAATATATCCCTCTACAATTTAGAAATAAGGTAAAGACAAACAATGACATTAATGGCCAATACTTATTGCTGTGTTACTATTCCCATATATGAATTATATTATTTAATCTTCTTTAAAATATCCTTGAAGTAGGTATTAATATTTTCTTTATTAAATAGATGAGGAAACTGAATTACATCAAAGTTACATTATTTTCCCATGGTCTTGAAAATAGTATATATACTTCCCGAATAAAAAGATATAAATAGCAAGTAAAATGTGGCCAATATAGCAGAACATAGCAAAAGAAACTAAGGAAGAGCAAGGAAACATTCTATAATTAGAACAAAGACCAACTGAGTCTGGAAAACTAACAATCAAACCATATTTGAATATGCCGTTGGTAGGTGAAGTGCTTAAAACACTGATCAATTTCTCACTTTATAATATTTTAAAAAATCTTTATTTCAAGAAAATATTGAATAAAATTGAAAATCAAAGACTTTTTCAAATACAACAGTGATACTTTCATACTTTCTCTACTCTTCTTAAAAGTATGATTCATCTTCTAGATTGTTACTCTTAGCCTGCTACTGTGGTTAGACCTTCAATTTGAGAAAATAGATACTACCAGGTAGAACTTGCTCAAATTTCAGGATCACATACAAAATTCAACTTTTATGTGCACTCAACCTTCTTTCTTTCCTCCAATTTTATTAGCCCTCCCATGAAAGCCCAATCTGTCTAATGTTTGCTTTTTTCTGGGATCCCAACCCATCTGTACATCCACTCTGTGATCTGAATCTTCAACCTCTATCTCCTAGGTGAC
>NW_012155618.1:3162096-3164305 GCF_000956105.1 Propithecus coquereli | reverse complement strand
GATCTGTTATGATGAATCATAATCTGTAGGAGTGGAACCTGGGATCAGTGTTTTTAAAAAGACCCCAATATAATTTTAATAATCAACCACTAGTGTGTATTTGCTTAATAATTATTAATAGTTCTAGCTGTTTCATAAGTTAGATCAACCCTGCTGAGTCTTATGAACTTCAGCTGGTAACTGGTCAGAAAGCCCTCAGAGTCTGCTTTCTTATTTTTTCTTCCTTGTCCTTTCTCATAACCTGCCTTAGGTTTGCCAGTGGATGATCTGAACATTGCTTTTACTTAGAGGTAAAGAATTTTCTGATGCTTAAGATCATTGATGCTTTTTTAACATAAAAGGCAAATAAAAAACCAGAAATGGCTTTGCATGTTTGAGGGAAGTGCACTTGCAGAGAATTAGTCCAGAGAAGCAAAGATACAGTTTAGTAAATGTACCCTGTGTGTTCTGATTAACAATCTGTTTAAGCCGGATTGTTCTATTAGATCTTAAAATTTTGAAATACACAATAGACACGTGTGTGGGGATCAAAAGAAACCTTAAGAATGAAGTGATCGTACACTCTGAGGAATGCACGGGTTTAAACTGAAAGGGGAGAGAAGAAAAGAGAATTCCAGATGGAGGGAACAGGCTGAAAGCCATGGTGAGTGCCTGGAGTGGGCATGGCTGTTTGTAGCATCAATAAATCAAGTAGTCTAATCACAACAGCTTGATAATCCATTCTAATGTATAGCAGGCAAGGATGTGTCCTAGATAATATGAGATCAGATTAGAAATTCGGTTTAGATTGTTTCTGAACTAGAGATTTCACTGGTGTATTAAGGTTGACATAACTGACCGTGTAAAGTGGAGTTACAGTTAGGATATAGGAGATGGAGAACCAACATTTTCAATTATGAGGCTGGGAACTGAATGAGCAGTACCTTATTAAATCTTCACAGAAATACTAGTTATTTTTAAATGAAAGAATGGCCTCGGAAAGGTTAGCAAACTTATCCAAGGTCGCACAGCTAGTAAAGGTGGTGCGATCACATTGTGTTGTTTCATTCTTGGCACCAGAAGTTCTGGGAGCAGTCAGAATTGCAGCCAGAGAATGAGGCTATGCCCATAACCTAACTACTCAAGTCCTCTGAAACTGCTTTGGAAAACTTCCTTTAGGATCATTTAAAAATGAAAAGGGCTTTAAAATATGCTTAAGTGCTCTTTGAACAAGAGATATTTTTAATGATCCTATCAAATTTGCGTTAATGAATCTGGGATGCAGAGTAACATCTTCTTGCTTCAGATATGCCAGGTTAATACCTTTCATGTGAAGAGATTGGTTTTCTTCTCCGGGGAAGAAGAGTTGTGGTATTTAGCATAGACCATGTCATCATTCGTATAACATAATCATGTTGGACATAACACTAAGGGGTTTCATGCTCTCTTAAAATCTGAATGAATAAAAATCCAGAGCAAGTTCTTTAAAAAGCTAATGAGGATACAGATGGCAATAGAAGCATGGAAGTTGTAGTTTGTAGCTTTTAGTCAAGGAGAGGGAAAAAAAAAAAGCTACAGTGCATTATTCTTTGTAATATACATTTAAGCTGGTGACATATTTCTTTTCCCCTAAAGACACTTTTTATTTAGGAAATAATGAGATAGAGTAAGTTAAACATTGTTTAAATTAAATGTATTCTTTAAATTTATTTTGCAAACAAGGCATTTTATTGATTTGGTATGTTCCCTTAGTGGGTGAATAATATGATAGAATTTACTTAATAGGACAAAATCTCTCATAATAACAAATTTCTATTCAATAGAGCTGAAAGTGGAAAAAAATAATAAAACACACGAGAGCTATGTTTGCCTCACAGCCAGGACTCATCACACTGCTGAATGTGAAATCCGAATTAAAATGGTCTCTCAATCTCCTCAGATTCCTCCTAGAGTAAGCAGATGGTAAAATGAAAAAGTATTGTAAATTGAAAGGAATATGGTAACCGGTCTTCTCAATTCCTCACAAATAAAATACTGATACATTGTAAATTATTGCTCTATGTTCAATTAATATTTAAGGTCAATATTAATTGATTGATTAATGCAGTCCAATTAATATTTAAGGTCAATAGAGAGATGTCCTTGAAAAAGGTAAATGAAAGTTCACCCATGTATCACCCCACTCACACATGTGGACAACTATAAAAACATACAAATAATTTGCCACATG
>NW_012155618.1:3139993-3160756 GCF_000956105.1 Propithecus coquereli | reverse complement strand
TAAATTGAATTGATGCTTTTTAAATTGTTAGTTTGCACGGCCTCTTTCTCAAGCTTTGTTAGATAATCTAGCTTTAATTTGGTTTCTTAATATTTCCATCTTCGGACTTACTTTCTTCCCATTTTACCTTCTGTCACCAGCCTATCTGACTTTCCACTGCATCAAAGTAGATGAGGTCCTGGACTAAAGAAACATGAGTGGGATTGGAAAAGAATAGAGAGTTTAAAAATCATTCCAGGGCATCATGAATGTAGGAGTGAAGGCCAAACAGAAATCTAGGATAAATCTCTGTTTTAATTTTGGTCTTAATTTCTAGGAGGTTGTATAACTAGAAAAAGTTTGTGATGAAAATAATGAATTCAGTTTTAGGTATGTTAATCTTAAAGAAATTACATATTGCTACCATGTACATATAATTGTTTTAGTGGTTTTTGCCTATAGAGAATGACTTACAACACATCATTAATTATCCTAAAAATTAATTAAGAGACTGAAACTCTCTTTCCCATTAAAAATAATAGAAAAGTAAGCTTAAGCATCAAGCTGGTAATACTGATAATATGCATTTAAAATTTCATACTATATAAAACTGTGAATGCTATTATTACACTAATAAAATCTAGAATCATTGAGGCACAAAAGGAGCTGGAAGTAGTTACAGCATCTGAATTCTCCATTTCATTTCATCAGTTTTCTGGAGGCTATGAAAATTAGGGCAAACTGCTAGGACATTACCTAATGCATTTGATGTTCATTTTTTGCACTAAAATGAAGGTGATTAATTATTTGTTTTGATGTAAAATCATGCATTATGTCAGCATACTGAGCAGAGGTCTTCTATATTCCACTAACTCTATAAATATAAAAAATAAATAGGAAAGGTTGATGAATACAAAAAAAAAAAAAAAGTGACTGCTTTTGAGCAATCTGTGACCAGGATAAGAAAAAAAAAGAGTTATTCCTACAACAAAATGTGGCCTATAGTGCATGGTTTAGCAAAAGAAGGTCAAAACCTTCACAGAAGCACATATTTAAGAAGAGATGATTAAGCTTTATTCAACAAATTGATTCGACAATAGATTCAATAGATTCAACAAATTGAGAAAAATCATAAAGTGTGAATTAATAAAAGTGCATATGTCTGGCTCTCTCCACTCTAGGTAGAATTAGATTGAAATAGAAGAAAGATTGAGTGCATCCCTGAGTGTTATGTACAATTGAGGATAGATGTTTAGCTTTCCTCCTCCCTAAGTCCTAACATAATTATTATATTTTTAAGAGAGAAAAGCCTTCATCATTTCTAAAACCTCACAGAAAATTTAAAGGCAATTCTTCTAGGTGTAAAACTTACAGAACCAGATTGAATGAAGACCCAAGAGACCAAATTCATTTCAACGGAAATCAGGAAACAGAGTAAAATAAAAACAAATAACCAATATTGACACCCCTTGAAGTGCTTGGCATAGATCATTTCCTTTGACTTCTCTGGCTCTTTGGTATTAATTGATTTGAGAAAAGGTGCACTACGAGATAGTGCACAGATACATTCAGCAAACGCCCATCCCAGCAGGTGGAGTGGAGAGGTGGGTTTTCTTCCCAAAATGTCAACATTCTCACCTTATTAATATGGGTCATAAAGAAAACACAACAACTTTACCAAACAGGAAGGCAGAAACAAACAAACCTCACCAGTGATTCACTGCTCTCTCCCTGCACCTCCAGGCCTCCTGAGACACCCACAGCATAGGATAGTGCCCCTGTGTGTTGGAACAGAGGCTAATGACTTCTTTTGAGATCCCAGGAAAATTAACCAATCCTCATTTTGGAAAGTAATAGAAATGAATAAACCCTTACTGAATGAGTAAAAAAGAAAACAAACCAAATTTGGCCTGTGAAAATATTCGGTAAAATTTCGGTAGTAGGAAAACATGACATTCCAGAGTCAAACAAAAATCGTATCTTTGGAAAAAATTTCCTCTAGAGAATACATCACTTTTTAAGCAGCAGGTGCTTTGTACTCACAAAAACAATTGCAATAAAACATGGACATAAGGAAATTAGAGCTGAAACAGGAGATGCTAAAGCTTGAAATGATGGGGGAGATGAGTTGATTAAGAAAAAGGCAGAAATGCAAAGAGAGCTAGATAGTATAATGAAGGAATATAAGTAGACTAAAATACTACAGTTAAAATAGATTAACATAGCAGAAAATACAATTAAAAATCTTTAGCTACGAAAAAGAGGACAAAAGATTAGAAAGAGAAAATTATGCTTTCTAAAAAAGAAACTAGTAATGTTACAACAAGTCATAATAAATAATAGGAAACTAATAAGAGATAAACTTTACTTAGATGAAGAAAACTCTGGAACTGCAGAGGCAGAAAGCTCATTATATTTCAAGTGAGTTGAAACAACATGTAAAGAAACAATTGTCACTCCTGAAGAACAACCACCACAAAATAGGACTAAGGACAACTGGCTTAGTATATTTAGAAAATCAAGGATAAAAGAGAAATTAGTCAATACTTTACAGAAAACATAAACAAAAACAAGTCACTCAGAAGTGAGAAACGAATTACGTGGTGAAAAGAGGATGTGTCCCCAAGTCTGACTAACTTTAGAGGTTGAGTTTTAATCAACTCACACCTTCCCATTGGCCTAAGGAGATTTGAAATAAAGTGTTCAATATTCCTGAACTCTTTCTCAAGCCAAGAATATACTAATATAAAAATAATGAAATTCTGTTAGTTATCTATGAGGCAATAAAATCAATGCCCACAAAACCTTTCTAAAGCATTGAAAAGATAATATACTTAAAAAAACCTTACCTCTTGGACACAATGAACACTACTCTGGTGGTGATCAGCCCACCAAAAGCCCTAAATTAAGCATTATATGAGATATCTGTGTAATAAAAACACTTACAGCCCCTTAAAAATAATATTTAAAAATACTAAATTATGTAAAAAAAACTACAGGCAAAATCAATAACTGAGAAAGTGAGAGAAGCAGAAACAGGACAAAATAAAAATGGTCAATTTCCTTATTTTACATAGAACAGAATGGAAAGATCATGTATCAATCTTTATGCCGTGATTAGAATATAAAACAATCAGGTTAAAAAGAAAAACTTACCATAGAAGAAGTAAAAATAGGTTAGACACCATACCAATCACAAGAGGGAATTAAAAACATGTACTCTGTCCACATATCAAAAGACAGGAAAAAAACAATCCAGGTAGAAGAAAACAAACAAACAAGCAAATAAATCAGAAAGAATTGCAATGAAAAAGAAAGAGCTGATAAAACATATGTAAACATCTGTAATTAAATTGGCTAAAAATTTCAGTGAAAATAAGACTCAAATTCAGTCAATGTGGTAGTTTTAAAATACATCCTCAAATTCTTTGGTATTCCCCCCATCAAGAAGTGCAGCCTATTTCCCCTCCTTTTATGTGTTAGCTGGATTTAGTAACTCACCAATAGAATAAGGCAGGACCGATAGTGTGTAACTTCAAAGACTAGGTTATCAAAGGCACTGTTGCTTCATTATTATTCATTTTCTCTTGGATTGCTTGCTCTTGGGGAAGCTGGGTGCTTATGAGTATACTCAAGCAGTCTATGAAGAGGCCCATGTATTAAAGAACTCGAGTCTCCTGTGAACAGCCACAGGAGTGAACTATCTTGGAAGTGGATCCTCCAGCCACAGTCAAGCCCAAGGTGACTGCCAGCCACCACTGATGACACTGACTGGAATCATATAAGAAACCTTGAGCCAGAACTAGTCAGTTTAGCTGTTACTGAATTCCTGACCCAGGAAAAATGGGGAGATAATAAGCATTTACTGTTTTAAGGCATTACATTTTTGGATAATTTGTTATGCAGAAATAGATAACTAATACAGTAAAACATACATACGTATATTCCAAAATAACTGTTTCCTATTTTTAACAGCCTTAATATAAAGGGACAGAGAAAAATTCAATTTAAGAACTTAGACAAATGCGAGTGGAGGGACATATTAATATCAATTGAGTATGTGGTAAAATTCAACTAATATTTTGAACAAAAGTGAAAGGTTATTTTGAATTACAAAGAATAAAATAAACAATAAAGATTTACCTTCTATCTTATTTTAAATAATTATTAAAAAATGAGTTTGTGTGGAAAGTAAATGGCTATGAATACATAATCATGTAAAAATCATGAAAATGTATGAGACACATTTTTGCTGCTCATTATTTATATCTAACACACCTACCCACCCCCAAACACACACAAACACACTGAAACAGTGAGCTTTTCCTACAAGTATGTAAGCAATATTGCATTTTTATTAATGTGGCAAGGATGAACTAAGTAATTTGTGGGAAAGTATATGGTTAACTACCAAGAAAATATTCAGTTAGATCTCTACACCATTCCTTATGTCAAAAATAAGTTCCCAGTGAATCACAGTAATATCTGTAATGGAATAAAAATATTAACAAACTAAAAGAAATATCTGTAAGTGTTCTGATCATTGGCAATGGAAGTACCTCCAAAACATAATAAGCAAAATAAAAGCATAAGGAGGGAGATGAATTGATTGATTTAGATTTAATTATATGAAAATTAAAACTTCTATGTATCAAAAATATAAACAAAAATAAAGAACAGAGAGAATATTGGAGAACATTTGTAATATATATGTTCAAAAATGTTAAATTTATATATAAAATCATACTTAGAAAAATAAACAAAAGCATATGAACATTCATGCTTTAATTCCTGTAATATTTGAGCATTTCTTGTTGCTTTAAGAAATTCATTATAAACCATTCAACTCCAGTCCACTTAACCTATACAGAAAGCCTTGAGTTCAGTGATTTAAAGAAAAATTTGTACAGCAATGGTAAACTATGTATTGTCCAGAGGACAATGCTCTGGGTTATCTGATTCTGATTTTCCATTGTCTTTGAGCTATTTTATAACTCTATGAGTTTTAGGTAACTCATAGTAGTGCAAGAATAATTTTTATCTATAAACATGCAAATTTTATCTTATCTGGTAGAGGTTCAATTAACTCTTCCTAACCACCTGTCTCCAATGAAAAGATTGCCTCCATTTGTACAATATTTCAATATTCCTGCTCTATAAATGTGTTTTCTGCATTCTTTTTTCACTAGTTATAGCATCAGCTTGTGTCCCTCATAAATGAGTGACTAGAATAAAATTTATAGCACGTGTTCATTTTATATCTGCATGATTGTCATAGATTATATATAAATATAATATTTTCACATTTTGCTTGAGGTGTCTTCATGTTCAAACAATAAATTATAAGCCATTTGATAAATTCTTATTCTGAGTGGTACCTGTGCACTCAGTTCATTATGTTAATCAGCAAACTGCTTTCTTTTGAGGATTGCTTATGTTTGTAATACTAAGGCAAATGTAGGCAGACAAGAACAATACATGATCCTTGCCCTAGAGAAAGTTAGAATCTCATGAGGTCTATAGGTATTCATTCTTACTTGTATATATTTGGCAGTTTGTGAATATTTGCCGAATGAGCAATGAGTTAATTATGATTAAAAATGTACCAAAGGAGTGTTGCATTCTTTCATGGCACTTCAGAAACAGATAAAAGTGATTGATCATAGGAAGTTTCTAATGGCAGGGCAGGAGTTGAGAGTGGATGCGGTGGACCATCAGGAAGGAATAGCGTTTGAGTGAATGGAGAGGATGATGGAGTGCTTTCCAGATGTAGGAGACAATGGGGAAAAAATTAATCAGGGTAGACTTCACATCTAAGTGAACATCAATGGCACTTTACATGTGTACCCAATTCCTCCAATTGGGGCACTGTTTATTCACTACTTATTTACTTGTACATATTTACTGAGCATTTCTAATGTTCTAGGCAACTTTTCCAGGTTCTGTGATATAGTGATGGGACATAGAGAGGCAGATCCCTGCTCCCATAATTTAAGATTGATAAAGGATAAAACATTTGTGTGGAATGATAAATGTGATGAATGGAGACTAGAAGGATACAGTGAGGATTAAGGAGGAAAGAAACATGACCTACTTTACATTTTAAAAAAGTCATTCTGTATGCTGGGGTGGAGAATTGGATTGCAGAGGATATATGTTAAAGCAAAGAGGATAGTTAAGAGGCTATTGCGATAGCCTAAGCTAGAAATAGTGGCTGATCAAACCATTCTGACAGAAGTCAGAATGCAGGGAAACAGTCTGATTCAAGATATGTTCTGCATATAGAGTGAATTGATATCCTGATGAATTGGATGTAATGGAGAGAGAAAGGATTACTGATGACTTCTAGCTATTTGACTTGAGCAATTGTGGGAATGGTGATGCCATTTACTGAAATGGAAATGAGTAAAGGAGATGCAGAAGCGAGGGTTTCTGAGGGTGATGGCTCTGGAAGCAAGTTAAAAAGTCCATTTTGTGTGCATTAATTATAAGATGATGGATAGACATCGAAACAGAGATGTTAAGTAGGCTATTGAATACACTGTCTGGAGTGCTGGGGAGAAAGCAGAACTAGAAATGTAAATGTGGGGCATATTCATGGTTATTTAGGGAGAGAGTGCAGAGGTTCAGCTGAGGAAGGTGTGGAAATGAGCCTGGAGCACTTAAACATTGAGAGGTTAAGTCAAAGGGAAAGTGCCAGAAAGGAGAGTGAGAAGAAGCAAGCAGTAAGAAAGGAGGAAAACCAAGAGACTATGGAGTTAAAGCCTGCAAGAGCAGAAATTATTTTACAAAAGGAGTATTCAGTTTTTCTGAATATGTTAAAAGAAAATCAAAGACATGAACAATGGATTTGCTAACATGAAGTAATTGATGACCTTGATAAAGTAGTTTCATTGGAGCTGAATGGATGGAAGTGCACAGAGAATAGATGGGGAGACAATGAAAAATAAGGAAGATGATATTGCATACAAGCATTTTCCATATGATTTGCTATGAAGAGGATGGGAGAAATATCATGATATCTGCACAGAAACATTTTTTTTCTTAATAGTGAAGATGCCAGATCATTAACAAATGAAATTGTTAATGAAAGAGCTTAGTAAAACTAAAGGAAAAGATTATAGGAAAGCCAACAAGTAATTTAATAGAGTAGCAAAAAATTTAGGATTAGGAATGAAAAACAGCTGGTTTTGAATCTAGGCCTCATTACATACTAGATGTATAATCTTAAATAAGTTACATAAACCCTATTAACATAATCTAATCATACATAAAAGAAAAATAAGAAGCTTGGCAATATTAAGGACAACACTAAGGTACTCCCTAGAATTTGGAAAGTAGGAGAACGAATTGTCTTTGAAACATAATCTGCTACATAGAAAAAAATATACATGTATAGGATGGGTTTTGAAATTCATCCGAGAAGAGATAGGACAGGTACAGAGCGAGAAGGATTTAGCAGTACTTTATATGAACGCATTAAACTACTTTAAAAAAACTTTGTGCCTTTCAGAAGAAGCGTTTGGTCAACCATAAAAGCAGATGAAAGGAAAGTCACCAGGGAAGATGTTCATCACACTGATTCAAGTACTATGCAGCAAAGAGTGTACATCAACCATCCCCTCGACATATCTCTGCCTCCTAAGGAAAGTCTGTTTCTGGAGTAGAAATAACTGTAAAGCTCTACAGCCAAGGGGATGGATATTGCTATTCTTTAAATATCTTCCACTCATTGCAATCACGAGAGTGGCTTCTAGTCATCTCATTCAGGCACATTAAGCTTCAGACAGTGGTCTTGTTTTGTTTCCAAGCTCAACAAGCCATCCTCAGACCCTTGTGAACATCTTTCTCATAAAGAGAATGTGCTGATGGAATGGACTGTCAAGTATTTCTCTCTCCTGAGACCATTAGTTCTTATGATAAATCAATAAAGTGGTTTCTGATTTTGATTTGGCTTCGCATAGCATTGAATAGCAGAGGAGATAATGTGTGATGTTGAGTATTTCCAGTCCCAATGGCAATATTTTCCATTGTAAAATAATAAACCAGAAAGCCTATTCATGGTTCAGCTCTGTGGGCATTTTAGTTAGCAAGGATTAGTCTCTCAGGACCTAATTATTTCTGAGCACAAGAAGAGACAGTTTTTTGGGTTTTCAAAGAGAAGGGTCAAATTCAAGGGACCTTTGCTTATAATTTACAGGTTATGCTGTTTTCACATTTAGTATTCCGGCTGATTTAAAAATATTTATAAAATTGTTGCATGAATTAAATGGGATAAAAGTAGACAAATTGCCAAACAGATAGTTGTTTAATATGTTTTTCAGTACTTCTGCCCTGATGGTTCATGAGTATGAGTCTTCATTAAAACAGAAGCACAAAAGGCTACACTGGTTCCTCTGAATGCTGCTCAGATATAAGCTAAGGACCATAGTACTGCTGGAAACTACACACAATGATGACTGTATCTTAATGAGTTGACATGTATTTCATAGCACTGATACATTTCTCATTTGGATCTCAAAATGTGCAATTTAAATTGACTAACTTTCAGATTCAAGTCCTAAAGATGTATATGAGGATAATAAGATCAGTCAACTTATTTTATTTCTTAAATTGTGTATTTAAGGTCAATCTATTGAGCACTGATAAGATTACAAATATATTGCTTTAGTTTGAGGCAATACCAATGCTTATCAAGACACCAGGTGCTTATGGTTGTTTTTTCCTCTCCCATCATGACTGACTTTAAAACGATCTCTACTTACCACGGATAACAGACTTAAACCTAAGGTATGAAACCTTAAGAATACTAGAAGAAAATGTTGGGAAAACTCTCATAGACATTGGCTTAAGCAAAGAATTTATGAAGACGACCCCCAAAGCAATCACGGCAGCAATAAAAATAAATAAATGGAAACTGATCAAATTAAAAAGTTTCTGCACAGCCAAAGAAACTATCATTAGAGTGAATAGACAATCTACAGAATGGGAGAAAATATTTGCATGCTACAAATCCAATAAAGGGCTGATAACAAGAATATTGAACTTAAGAAAATTAACAAGAAAAAAAATCAAACAACCCCATCAAAAAGTGGGCAAAGGACATGAACCGAAACTTTTCAAAAGAAGACAGAATAATGGCCAGCAAACATGTAAAAAAGTGCTTAACATCTCTAATCATCAGGGAAATGCAAATCAAAACCACAATGAGATATCACCTAACTCCAGTGAGAATGGCCTCTATCAAACAGTCCCAAAACAACAAATGCTGGGATGGATGTGGAGAGACTGGAACTCTTACACTGCTGGTGGGACTGCAAATTAGCACAACCCCTGTGGAAAGTAATTTGTAGATATCTCAAAGAACTAAAAATAGAAATACCATTTGATCCAGCAGTCCCACTACTAGGCATCTACCCAAACAAAAAAAGACATTCCATGATAAAGACATCTGCACTCAAATGTTTATGGCAACACAATTCACAATTGCAAGGATGTGGAGTCAACCCAAGTGTCCATGAATACATGAGTGGATTAACAAAATGTGGTATGTGTATAACATGGAGTTCTACTCAACTACAAAAAAACTATGGTGAACTAGCACCTCTTGTATTATCCTGGACAGAGCTTGAGCCCATCCTTCGAAGCGAAGTATCACAAGAATGGGAAAACAAGCACTACATGTACTCGCTATCAAATTGGCACTAACTGACCAACACTAACTCGCTCACATGGTAGTAATATTCACTGGGTGACGGTCAGGTAGGAGAGGGTGTTGGGGGTGGGTAAACTCACAACTAATGGGTGCGTAGTACAGTGTGTGGGGTAAGGGCATGCTTATAGTTCTGGCTTGGGTGAGGCGAAGGCATTATATGTAACCAAAATATTTGTATCCCCATAATAATCTAAAATTTAAAAAATAAAAATTAAAAAACTATCTCTTCATGGGAAATAATTATAATAATATTATTGTTCTTGTTGCTGTTTCTTAGGAATCAGAATTGTCATTTTCCACAGTTATTGATTCTAAAAGTAATTCTAGTTTGGGAAGACAATAGAAGAAATGAAATGTTATTTTCAAAACACACAGGAAAAGTAATTTGCCTTACTCTAGGGAAATAGTGACAGAATAAAAGATCTGTTGCCTATGTTAGAAAAGTCCTGTTTAGCTTAAGTGTTTACGCACTGATTTGGGATTTAATGAAAGGAGCAGTCATTTCTGAGGTCATTTCTTTATTACCACCAATTTTTGAAATGAAATTGTCTCTGGTGAGTTGCTCTTTAACACTGAATGATCTGATGGTAAGTGATCCCCTGATTGCCTGAGCATTTCATTTAGGGCACTACTGAGCTCTCTGAAGAGTTTGCTGCTTCCTCCAAAATTGCAATAAAGTAGGAAAGCTCTTAAAACTTCAAGAGGCAAAGTCCTCCTCCATTTCAACTCTTCCATAATTGCATCTTATTTGGGCCCAAATTTTGTATGTGTAGTGTCTAAAAATGGAGCAATAATATGAAGTGGAAGCAATATCATTGTAATGCACATTTCAAAGAGACTGAGTGCTAGTTCTCTCAACTTCATATGCTTTGAAGTGTTCAGAGAATGAAATGATGACACTTATAAAGAAGCCAAAAAATTCCTTTTCAAGTGTTAGCGTAATACTACCCTTTGAGAAAGGACAAGCGAAAAATGTACAGATCCATTAGAGAGTTAACAATTTCTTACTACGGCTATTAAGTTGTGGGTGACATGAATGCTAGGTACAGCTGAATTTTTCTTTGTGTTTTCAAAAACAGAACTTTGCTGTTTTACTTGCAAAAGACATTTTAATTAATTTGATCTCATATGAGCATAGTACCTACTGTCTCCTCATAGGAGCTTAAAGCAAACTCATCTTCTAGCTCCCAGCTTCTTTTCACTTTGTAGTTGTAGAACAATGGGATGCATGTAATACACCTAGCACTGAACTCATCAATTACCCTCTTCTAGCTTTATAGTCTTCCTTAGCCATTCCCGTCTTCAATCCTGTCTGTAAATTTTTCTTTAATCCCTGGTCTCTAATATCTCATTAGTAATTAGGCCTTGACATCCTTCTTTTGTAATTCCATACCATAAAATACATTTATATTCTGCCCTAGACCTTCTTGCTCTGTGTTTATTCTAGCTATGACTCTCCGCATGTAACCAGGGGTCTGTGGAGTCAATGGAGCATCCCCACTTAAAACCCGTGCTGCCCTTCAAGTCCACAGTCTTAGAAACCAGGGTCTGAATTCTCTGTTCAGATGACCCCAAAGTCCACTTTCATTAGAGACTGGGCACGTGGACCTAAGGCAGAGCCCAGGAGTGACTATTGACTGGGTAATGACACAGGTATTGGCAGAGCTTGTATCTTAGCTTAAGGGTGTCTGTATACATGTTATAAGGCTCCTTGAGTGCAGGAAGAACCAGAAGCAGGAAGAGAGGAGAGCAGATGCAAACTAGGTGTGTCCATTTGTACTCCTTTCCAATCCCACAAATATTAGGGGCTCTCCTGCCTATAAAATTCAATTTAATCCTACCATAAACTACCTTTATCTATCATCTCATTTTGTAGAGAATCTGCTCACTTACGAGTTCAAAGCTCTTAGAATTTGTACCACAATCTGATCTGTGATTATATATTGCCATGTAATTGTTCTTTGATTGGTTAGGACCTCCTCCCACCCTGTGTAATAACATGTAAACTGGAATTTTTTACTGCTTAGTAAATTGCTGTGCATAGATTAATTACTCAGCACATTTTTGTTAAAAAATGTATGTGGAGGACAAGGCTTATATTTAAATTAATCTGCTTCTCTCTTCCATTTTTTTCTTTGGGTTGCTGACATTATTAATGTGTCTTCAGAAAATAAACACAATGTATTCTGGTGTTTTAGCAGCTTTTGTCTCTTTCCTTCCCTAAGTATTAGACTTCTGCCTTGCATTTTAATTCATCAGAATTACAGACCTCATAGCTTTCACTTATACATTTTGACCAAATCTATTTTTAGAATAATGAAATTACGGAGAATGAAGAAACATTCATGGTCATTTAGTTTAATCCACCTGTTTTGGCAGTAATCCACAGCATCCCTGACAGATGATCAAAGACTAATTGTCCACCCAATTAACCTTAGACTACCAACAGCGTGTACTACAGGACTCTGAGCAGTTTTAACATGACTGATTTATAATATAAACCTCCAGGGCAGAAAAAAAAAATCTCATCATTTTGCATGTCAGAAGTAACAGTAATCTGATTATCAGGCTATTATTTTTTTCAGAGAAGAATCTTAGCCACTCGAAATTTTTCCATACCCAGTGTGCAAGATGCCGCATTGTCCTTTCATAAAAATATTGCCAAACTATGAAATCTTATCTTTAAGCCAGCTATTTCTACTCTACTTTTATCCTTAATAGCTGTGCATGCCTTTTCTTTAAATATCTGCACCTTTGATTTCAGTTATTAGCACCAATAGAACATTTCTTAACCTTTAATTTCTACCATCTGGGATTTTATTTTTTATTTCTGGAAAGTGGTATGAAAAGAGGAAGATGCTCATATTAGCATTAGGAACTTTTTCTCAAAATTTAAAATTAATCTTTATATTATCAAAATGTCTTGAAAACAATATTTTTATGAACTAACATTGCAAAAACAAGACATGGAAAGATTGTGTTTATTTAAAAGTCGGTAAAGGTTGGGCACAGTAGCTCATGCCTATAATCCTAGCACCCTGGGAGGCCAAGGTTGGAGGATCTCTTGAACTCAGGAGTTTGAGACCAGCCTGAGCAAGAGCGGCTGTGGGCGGGTGATATTCACCTGGGAGGGAGAAGGCCAGCGTCCAGGTCTCTCGTCCGCGCTGGTGGGGCTGGAGGCCCAACATCAAACGGACATCTCTACTAAAAATAGAAAAAATTATCTGGGTGTGTTGGCACACACCTGTAGTCCTAACTATTCTGAAGACTAAGGCAGGAGGATCCCTGGAGCCCAGGAGTTGGAGGTTGCAGTGAGCTATGAGGACATCAGTGCATTCTAGACAGGGCGACAGAGCGCGACTCTGTCTCCAAAAATTAATTAATTAATTAATAGAATTAAGAAGATAAAAATTGTTATGTTAAACATTTTATATTTAAAGTAGAGCAAGCAATACAATTTTGGTGAAATGTACACAATGTTATTTCCAGTTTGCTTTTCAGATCCTAAAAATAGATGCTATTATTTATCTCTGTCCTAATAAACAAAATATAAACAACGCTGTATTTCTAATTGTAGTCACCTTTCCAAAAATAGAAAGGTTTTCTATGGTTACAATTTAGCACAATTGGATCTGAATTATTAACCAATTCCTTTTAAGAATATTTTCATTTTCTTCTATTAATACAAAGTTAATGATATTCCACCTCCCATTTTGTTTAAAGGGTATGCTACTAGTGGAGATTGTTTTTATTTAATTATATTTGTAATTGCAAAACAGTAAGTAAGTCATGGATAAAAATATAATGAATTATGTGTGTTCATATATGTGTATGTATTTATATATCAATAATATAATAAAAAATATATATAATGAACAAACACACACACAGTGCATGCAATAAATATATGTTAAGAGTGTCTGGTAGTTTTAGTTTGCAACTACTGAACATTATTTGTGAATTTGGTATTTCCACGTCTGTACTTTCATTAGCATATGTTTATGTGCGTGTGTGCACACATGCATGCACATTTGTCCTTTAAAAATAAACCTCTCTCCATGGTTACTACATCCCTACCTCTCTTTTCTATACCACCTCGGAGTATCTCATCTATTTTTGGCAGTCACTTAGCTGGCCTCTCCCTAATGTTTCCTGTTTAGATTTGCTGTTGACTCTCATCTGTTTAGTTCTATAGCATATATAATCCCAAATACACAACTCAGTAGCTAACACAAAGATGTATCCCTTGATGTCTGATCATTCAATATTTCAACATTTGTTAGAATGACTGGTAAATGGTTTCCCCAAAATTCATAAGCTAAGCTGAAACCCTGGTCTAATGAATATGTTCACATACCAATGAAAATGTTGACATCTGGGAAAAAGGATTTTACAACGCTAAAATCCCAGTTCAAACCCTCTCATGGGACCCCACTGTTGTCACTGCCCATCCTTCCTGAGAAACCAGCCATCAAGGGCCTCAGTGTTGCATCTACCAAGCACCTGTGAGCACTATCAAATCGGGTGCAATTTGGATATGATCTTTAGTATCTTCACTACTTTTCTTTGTTTCTTTTTTTTAAAAATATATGCTAGTTCGTGTTTGTTGCAGTGCAGAAAGGAAATATCTGTATCTGACATAGTATAGTATCTTTATGTTTACATACAAACATACCTCTTTGGGTGTATTAAGTAATTTGACAATTAGAGTCTGAAGAGCATTATATTCTGCAGAAATCCTCAATAAATTGTTATGTTGATGGTTAAAATATTTTAGCAATTTACACGAATATGTTTGGGGGTTTGGCTACTCTAGGAACCCATGACTTTTCCCCATCTGAAATAATGTAATGTAGGCTCCTACTTTCTGAAAATCTACTCTCCAATAAACTGGCAGGAACAAATTAGGTTTGATACTTGGAGATGTCTGTATTTCATTTTATCTTATTTGCCCCTGTTTCTCATGTCTGAGTTTCCCGTCACCAATTTGATTACGAACATTTTAGAAGTTTGTCTTAGCCTTATTTATATCCTTATTGAGCCTAGAATATATGTCGAATATAAAGCAGGGGCTTTTCTCACGTATTCAGGTTGACTAAAATATCACCCATGCACACATATACACACAACTACTTCTTTGACCATCAACTGGATTGCACATCTCATGATTTCCAGCAGTCCATTAAGCTAACACACTGTTTCAGTTCATCCTCAAAGTGATTCTTTTCTCCACACTGACTAACAGGGAAGATAAGACTAAGAATCTCTTAGATTCTGGATATATATATTTATTGAAGAAAAAATGTATATTTTTACCTTTCCTATTAAGGTTTGAATTTTCTCAACATATATCCAGTTTATTATAATAAAGATTGTTAGAATGAGCTCATCTCAATACATTGAGACTGAATTTAAAGAGCAACATTCTAATTCCCAAATCTTGTGATTTTTAAGTTAACTATAGCTTGTGGGTTGAGGCAGTGAGATTAATTAAAAGCCAGCTATAACATCTCTGGTGTACCTAAAGATATCCAAGACAAAGACATCTATAGGTTTCTACGGATGATATGATGAAAGCAAGATTAGGGTGTGGGAGTTGCAATGGAAAGCTATGGAAGATCAAGAAAAGAGTCAACAGAACATGCTGACTGATGAAATCCAGGAGCTATAAAGGACCCAGAGGAATTAAGACATTATCAGATTGTCAACACTGAGAGATGAGGGACCGTATGGTACACTAGACGCTTTTTGATACTAAAAGCAAAACTGGAAAGTTAGAAAGTAGAACATACTTATCGGAAGAGTGATGGTGAATTGTTTGAAGTTTGCAGTGAGTCTTAGATATCTACATGGAACAGTGTGTGAAATACGAATCTGGAACTTGGGTGAGTGATTGTGGTGGGAAAAACAGATTTGGGAGTTGTTTGACATAGAAATAATGGTTGAAACCATAAAAGTAAATGAACTCTGCAAGGGAGTGATCATAAAGAGTGAGGAGTTTTATTTTAAAGCTCCTATTTTCCTTTAAAAGAATCCTCTGTGACTTATCCATCCACATCCGTGCAGCAAACTCTGATTGTAAATATGCCATTTGTTCTCCGACTTTGTACGGATGTTCTAAGCGGGTCAGAGTAGTTGAATCCATAAATTTATCTATACCTAACATATTTTATCTCTGCTCTGGAAAGAGTAGATATAAAAAAACTTAAAAATGCATAAGCTGTCCTGATATACGACACAGTTTTCAAATGTATGATGGTCTGATCATTATAAAAACGAGAAAAAGAAGGTTGATGGTTGATTTTCTCAGTGTAATTATATATTGGAATATCCAACAGTAAATTAATATTCATAATATATTACTAATAAATAATAAATGTAAATATGGTAATAATAAATACATATTAATAAAGCTTTAAATTGTTAGTCTTTAAAGTTACTTACTTTCATCATAATTATTTGCTAAAGTAAAATTTATGATTACAAAATATTTTCCATGCTCAAAATAAAACATTTGAAAATAGAGACAATTTTAAATTATAAAAATTTAAAATATTTTTGTTCTTAGAGGAAATAGAAAAATAATATTTTGACATGTATATACCTTCTATGTATACTATGTTATTTAAGCACAAATAATAAAAACAATTTATTCATTTTCTAGCTTATCTTTTTCTCTTTTCCCTAAATGCCATTAAATACCCTTCATATAAGTAATTTTTAAAAGATGTACAATGTTCTATTGAATAGATAATTATAATTTAATTGACCAAGACCTTATTTTTGGTTTTAAGAGTCTTTTTTAAAATATCTGTTCTTCAGATTTTCTTCAGTGAGAAGAATAATTGTTTTATATCTGTAATTGATTAGATTTAAGATTAAAGTAAAATTAAGAGCATCTCCACCTTGTTTCCATTTCTGTTTTTTTTTTTAGATAATATGTCATTTGAGATAGGAATATTGTCTCCGTGTTCATTGGCTCAAACTCCCATTCAAAGATTGCTCTTTAATTCTGAGCTAGGATTTGTGGGGATATCAAAATATCTAGCTTGTTAGCTCATACTCTTCTTGTGGAGATGATACATATGTAAATGTATAGATCTCCTTGAAAAGATGATTCATTAAATTCACTAAAGAAAAATAGAAAAAAATCAATGCATATTATTTTACACAACAGTACTTGAATAAATGCCAAGTGAATGATTTCAGAGAAGATCGAGGTTCACTAAGCTGGTAGAACATGGCCAAGAAAAGCTTTTCAAAAGACCAGAAAGGTCTGCACTTCCCTTCATCTGTGGAAAAGTTAATAATAATAAGACATATCAGTTAAATTACTAAGCTATTTCGATGTTTAGTAAACTAGACAGTTTTGGGGAGCGAGTAACATCAACATCCTTATAACCTAACTCTGGTCTCAAGGACATGTTCCATCAAGGGAAATCATCCCCGTGATAACGTTGTAAGTAGGATATAAGACCAATAATGTTCTAATTTAACTTAAATAAGTCATTCTTTGCTGTCTAATTTATCCTTTGTCTATGGTAATAACATCCTCAAATTCATAACTTTATGTGTATGTAGCAAGTCACCCAAATTCCTAGACTGATCTTATTTTTTAAAATGTAATGAAAAAATGGATTACATTGCACATGTTAAAAATTTGTCCCTCAATTATACCTCAATAAAGTTGAAAAAAATGGCCCTGAGGAAAATTTAAAAGCATTTAATTAAAACAAATGTGGGTGTCTAACTGTCTCCTAACATGTGCATAGATTTATGAGGTGAGAAACATTATGTTTCTGCCAAAAAGAAGAAAAAAATATGACTTTAGGTTATCTTAATTCTAAAATAAATGGAAAATATACAGAGTGTGACTTATTTGTGAGAATCTCTAATTCCTCCTTGAACACATAGAAAAAAAAGAATTTTCTCACTGGAAAGCACCATGTGTTTTTGATTTGTGATAATATTATTAAGCTTTAGTCATTTGAGGCAAAAGAAAATGCTCTAATATTAAATAAAAACAGTATCAGAATTGGCCTCAAATTATGAGAGTATTTTCTGGAAAGAAGGCACAATAAGAAGAGCAATAGCAAACTTGCCCAGTAACTTGACAATTTGCACATTTATTTAGGTATATATTTGTTGTACATACACCTCTCTATGATAAGGTTACTTTACGAGGTTGTCCTGGTTGACCCAAATCCTATTTACAACTGCAAATAACCTAATTGTGACTAGAAAAATAGGTTTCAGTAAGAGTTATCAGAAAATAATGAATATGGGTGAGAAAATGGTTGGAAATATATTGGCTAATCATGTGATCTGAAATCCATAGAACTAATTTGAGTTAATATTATAGTTTAGCACTGTTTTTGAATTTCTAGATTATAACAGAACCTCTTAAATCCCAGAGGATATTTATTTTTCTCTCTTGGTACTGAGAAGATGGGTGGATGGTGCAAGGGTAGAGAGAAGTTGAGACAAGTCAAAGGGATCAGGACACCAATTATGACTCTCTTGCTTGTCCAAGTTTTCTAAGGTGTATTTGGAAGTAATTTTAAACTTGATATATAATAATATGTGCTAAAATTTTTTTAGAAACATGAAAAATTATGTAAAATATCTGAATATTATTTCCTCCTTGTCAATAGTATATTGGCTGTGTGACTTTGGTTCAACCACATAACTTTTCTAAGCCTGACTTTCACCATGAGTAGAAAGGCATGATGATATCTCATCAGGTTTTGTGAGCTTGATACAACTTATTTCAAAGGCTCTTGGCACATTGTAATTCCTCAGTAAATATTATTTTCTTCTTTCTTGTTTTATCTCTGATCATGCTCATGCAAACATTTGCAAACATTCACTCAAGGGCATTCTTTGTACCTTCCAGTTTTATTTCTCACTTTCATTGTCTTCCATATACCTTTCCAATAGCTTTCTTTTCTCCTGTCCTTTAGTTTCATTTAGTCGTAAAGGCAATAATGATAATATTGACGATAAATAACAGTAAATGAACAGTTATACATTAGAGACTGCTAAATGCTTCCCATACATGGCACTTAATTCTCATAACAATTTCATAAGGTACTATTTATGAAGGTATAAAGGTTCAGAGATAATAAGTATTTTCCTACAAATTCACATAACAAGTAGCACAGCTGGGATTTCAATCCAAATTCCAAATTTTCAGAACACAAAATCTTGCCTATTCAATACAGAATATGTTTCTTAAAGCCTAAGGAAGCAAAGAGAACAATGTAACTTGGGACTAAGGTTTACATATGACTAAAAGTTGTTTAGGCTGGTCTAAAAGAAGTTGTTTTGTCTTTTCCCTTATGTTACAAAAAGACTTTAATATAAATTTCATTCCCACAGTTAATCAAAATAATTTACAATATCATGAAATCAGAAAGTTTTTCCCATGTTGTGTACAAACAGGGTGAATAATAAATTGGGATCATTCTGTCACCTTTTGATTCCTCAGAAGGTAAACATTTATAAGAATGAAAGAAGAAGCAAAAATTTGGGGATGTTCAAGCTATTTTGTACAATATATTTTATAATCTCAAAAGTGTCATAAAAGTCAACTAAGTAATGTACAAGAGGCATCTAAACACATTTATTATTCACCATAAGAAATGATTCTGGTTGATTTATCCAAAAGCATATTTTCAACTCATTTATTCTTTAATATATTTATAATAGTTGTTTTCTTACTTCTAAGATTGTAATTAGTTTACTACAAGAAGGCTTTCTGCAGTAGGTTTAATGTATACCCCTAAGTCAAGAATGATCAATTATTAAATAGGGACAAATAAAGTAAAAATTTCAGGTCCTATTCTACTATTATTAATGCCAGTGTGAAAGAATTTCAACTTGTGTAAACTTATTCTGATTTTGTTACTTCAAGTGTCTTTGCAAATTAGATTTGGAATCTGTTTCCCATCCCCCACCCTACCTCTATTCTATGCTTAAAGAAGCCAAAATGCTGCTCTCTACTTGAAGCTGCTATTAACGCTTCCTGAGTTCTGAAACGGTACAGTCAGTTTCTTCTTTGAATCACACCTGAAATAACATACAGAAATACATAAAAATGTATTTTTAAGGAATTGGTCTTATTCTATTGAAATTATATTCTTGATTTTGACAATGAACATAGGAGGTGTTAATAAGAGCTTACGGAAGAACTTAAAAAGGTAGATAAACTGTAATAGATATCACTTTTGCAATTGATCTTGGGAAATTTCAGAAATTTATCATAAACTTAATAATCAGAATTAAAAGATACTTATTTTTCATTCAGAAAACAAACTCACCCTACTGATGTCTTTAGCTTACGTAATTATTTTGTATCTACTAACAATACTGGCAATGAAATGTATACATCTATCCCTCAGTAAAAGGAAAAGGAATTTATGTACCATTATGGGAGTCAGATTACCTCAAGACCTCTGTAATGTAAATATTCTGCGCTGAAATATTTTTGTAGCATGTTTCCCAAGGATATTTACCACAATATAGTGTTAATTGTGAAACCGTTAAAAGAGAAAAAGAAATTAAGGGACGATGTGAGGAAAACAGGAAATACTCTCCAATGATTGCTGATAACAGATGGGAAGTCAAGGAGGTAGAGAGATACAGACATTTTATCCTCAAATGACAAGAGTTTCCGAAAGGGAAAATCTCAAAGCACAAACACGAGATTGCATTAACAATTCTGGTCAGGTGTCAGAGGAGACAAGACTCACAGCAGAAAGTAAAAAATGCTCACTTCTTTATAACTAAAAACATTTTATTATGCTTAAATTCTCAAATGGTGATCCTAATGTAATAAGAAATCAGTGGACTACTTTTGCTATGTAGTAACTTGATAATTTATAAATAATATCCATTATCTTTATAATTAAGTAATTAATTATATTTTCTCATCTATTAAACCTCAGTTGCATATCAAGTCATCCTGCTAGATCATTTGATCCTGTCATTTCCAATTAATCATGCCTGTTTGCTGGGGATGGTTATTCTGCAAAACTGTCATGAAAATATAATTATTCTGGCCGGGC
>NW_012155618.1:3136265-3139708 GCF_000956105.1 Propithecus coquereli | reverse complement strand
TATATATATATATAATTATTCTAACACACTTTTCCCATATAGTGAATAGATTATCTTATTTAGAAGCTCATATTTGCATATATTATATAACTGATTTCCTTATCAAATAATAGTTTGTCTATGATTATAAGTATTTTTGAGGAATTCAGGTAATTTCTGAATACAAAATTTTATTTTTTTAAATGCTAAATCTTGGCCAGGCATGATGACTCACACCTGTAATCCCAGCACTTTGGGAGGCCTAGGAGGGAGGATCATTTGAGGCCAGGAGTTCGAGACCAGCCTGCACAACATAGTGAGACCCTATCTCTAAAAAAAGAAACAAAAAAAAAGTAGCTGGGTGTGGTGGTGTGCACCTGTAGTCCTAGCTACTTGAGAGACTGAAGCAGGAGGATCATTTAAGCCTGGGAGTTGAGGCTGCAGTGAATTATGATTGTACCACTGCACTTCAGCCCAGGGTGACAGAGCAAGACCCTGTTTCAAAAAATAAATAAATAATTTTTAAAAGTTTTTTAAAAATGCTAAATCTTATAAAAATACACACACAAAAAGGTATTCATTCCTTCAGAATGAGGAGTAATTTCTAGATCAGTGTTACATTAGGAAGTATTTTTTAAATCAAATGATTCTAGAATTTTAAAAAATTAACTTAGAATTACTGAGTGTCTGCTATGTGCCAGGCACTGAGTCTGGCCCTGGAGGCACAGTGGTGAATGAGGCAGAGCCACCTGCTGCCCCAATATTGATTCTACTCCAGAAGGGCCCTCCTTTAGATTTGCTTCGTGAGTCCTGATAGCAGCGTTCTTTTGAATACCATTAATAGTGATAAATCATTGTTTCACCTTTGAAAGTGAATTTTCTTATAAAGGAGTAGGAGGTGAAGATGAGGCAAGGGGTTTAATTTTAAGTCAAATTTAGTAAGACACTTAATAATCAAGTTGACATTCTTTGTATTTGTTTTTACTTCAAAATCATAGTTTAAATAAAATACAATGGAAATGCGAATAAATTATGAAGGAAATTCCAAAAGTAACTCCGACATTGTTTGTGTAAAGGCATCCTCTCAGAAGCTGTCCTCTACAAACCCAGTCTTTTGGGAACAGTAACAAACTTGTTTCCTCCCTTATCTTGTATCTCTCAGGACACACTCCTGAGCACCCAACAAGTTGCTCTAGTAGCCTTGATAGAATATTTGCATCATCTGACATGGTCATGGAGCAATACCAGTGAATATCAAAGTTCCATCTGCTGATCTTCACATGAATAAGACAGGCTTATAAAACAAACAAATAAAGAAAACTATATATATATTTGAGATATTTATATATTTATATCTGAAAACAAAGTAAAAAAGTAAAGACTGATTGAGTTTTTACAGAAGCCCTGACTAGATGTAGTTTCTCTATTTCATATGAAAACAGTTGGGATGTGGTGAAGTTAGTATTGGTATTTGGATTCTTGTTTTTAATCATAAATTTGCCATGTCTCTGACCATACATCTAGTAAATGTCACTTTCAATTTATTGTCATTAAATGTCCCTTGTTACACTGGGGTGAGGTGGAAATTCATTATTATAGAATACTTTAAAATCCTCAACTTTTAAATGATATATAATTTCAATGTTTATCAGTATGCAAGACTCACAACGCCAGTCAAAAATATAGAAGGTGCAGAGTTAATCTGATAATCTGGAAAAAAAACAAGATAAAAACTGTACTGTGAACAGATTAAAAAAGCATTCAACATGAAATAGACAAAAATTCCAATAGAAAAGTGAATATAGTATATAAAAATACATAAAAAAGACAAGGTAAATAGCCAATAAAATACCAAATATTTAACTGTACTGGAAACCAAAGAAATACAGCTTACAAAAATAAAAGAAGTATTACTTGCACATATCAAATGGAAAAAAATTAAAAAACATGTTAGTGAGGCTGTGAGACAATCGGTTCCGATATCCACTGCTCACAGAAGGCAAAAATTGAACATTTCTTTTGATAATTAATTTCACGTGTCCCTTTGACTGGGCCATAGGATGCCCAGAGAGCTGATTAAACATTACTTTTGGGTGTGTCTGTGACGGTGTTTCCAGGAGAGATTAGGATTTGAATTTGGTGAACTGAGTAAGGCAGATGGCATAATGTGTGTGTGTGTCTGTGTGTGTGTGTGTGTGTGTGTGTGTGTGTATACATTCATATGTCACTTATCGATGGGTATACATTGTAAGAAATGCATCAAGTGATTTCATCGTAGTGTGAACATCATAGATTGCACTTACACAGGCCTAGATGGTACAGCCTATTGAATATCTAGGCTAAATGTTGTAGCCTGTTACTCCTAGACAACAGACCCGTGAAGCATGTTACTATACTGAATGCTGTAGGCAATTATAACATAGTAGTATTTGTGCATCTAAATGTATCTAAACATAGAAAAGGTAATGCATTGCACTACAAGGTTGTGACAGCTACAACATCACTAGGCAATAGGAATTTTTCGGCTCTGTTATAATCTAATGAGGCCACTGTCATACATGCAGTCTGTCTTTGACTGAAATGTCATTATGTGGTGCATGACTGTATGTATGCACGTATTGTCCTATTGATCATAATTCTTTGAAGAAATCTAATATTAACATATAGAATTGCCCTTGTTTTGATAGCATTTCAAATAAAATATGGAAAGGAGAGATGTTAAATATATTAGTATAGATTGGCAATTAAAACCAAAGTCCAAATGATTCTTCTAATGCTATATAATGTACTCACAAGGAATGTATTGGTCAAGGCATTGACCCTGACTAACTGCACTGACCGTGAACAAACTCAAGCCATACTCTGACCATCTTCTGATTCCTCCCATGTTTCCTCTCTTCTCCCTTCTCTGGCCTCTGTATATTGTTTTCCTACTACCAGCAATGTGGCTTCACCCAGACCCATGGCCCTCACTTCTCCTTACTCAAATTTACCTATTGTGTGCAAAAGAGAATGGGCATCACCTGCTTGATATCTGGAAATGATAAAAAGCAGAATTACGCTATGATGTTGAAGTTGTTGATTTAAAAAAGAGAGTCATGATATGTAGACCTTCCCATTTATTTCAGAGCATAACTTTGGGACCATGGGGCAATTTTTAAGAGGATGACATTTCTCTATGTCTCTGAACCCACAGAAGGACAGCTGACTCCAATTACGTATTTATGAAAAGTAGATATTTCCCTTAACATAGGTGAATCTCATAAAGACATATGTATCTTAATCACTTTATACTCATAAGAAAAACAAATAATGTGTCTAATTTATGTTTACAATAATTCTTTCAGGTGGGTTTTTCAAACTCCTTTTATAGATGAGGGAGAGGCCACTCAGAAACAAGAGAGGTCACACAAAAGTAAGCGGAAAAGTAAAATCTAAATCCCAGTTCTTACTTATGATCAATC
>NW_012155618.1:3131692-3132260 GCF_000956105.1 Propithecus coquereli | reverse complement strand
TTAGGGTCAGAAATAGTTATTAGAGTTGATAGAAAATAAAAATAAATTCTCCCACCTGACTTCAGGGAAGATTTATGAGGGAAATCATTTTTCAGCTGGATTTTGAAAGACGACAGGCAAATATTTATTAGACTAATGCTCTCTAGATAGATAATATATCAAGAACCATCGAGGAACAGTATTTTTTAAGTGGAGTCCTTCAAAAGGTATAAAGAAGAGATTATTTTTAAAACAGCAGTATGAAAATAAATTATATTATTAATTCTTATCATTTTTCACAGTTGATTCTTTTGAATTATGAAGTTAAACATAATATTTGGAAATAATAGCTTTATCTACAATCTGTAAACAGTTCAACTTTGGCGTCTTTTTATTTTCTTTGCATTGATTAAAGACTCCAAAATTATATAAATTCCTCTCAAATTTTAAGTCATTCATTCACAAAACTTTCTAAACCAAGTGCCTTTTAGGGGCTATTTTGACAATTTTTGGATTATTACTTGGTTCATTTCCTGCTCAGATTTTTAATTTCATCTTGAATCAATTAAGTTATAAATTTTCTTAACAA
>NW_012155618.1:3128753-3131611 GCF_000956105.1 Propithecus coquereli | reverse complement strand
AATAAATTATTTTTAAATTTTTTATACCTAATAATAGCATAGTTATGTTAATACAATTAGTTCCCATTTTTGGAATTACATACTGAAATATAAACAGATGAAATAATATGCTTTCTGGTATATGTTCAAAATAATTTTGAAGAGGGGGTGTTGCACAGGGGTTGAGGATGGTTCGGGATTAACCAGGGTTGACATTAGTTGAGTTCAGATGGTAAGGGGGTTTATTACACATTAGTACTTATGTGTATGTTCAAAATTTCTCACTCTGAAAAGTTAAAACAACATTAATAGGAGGTTGTTCTGTCTACAAATCCCATGCTTTAAAACACAATAATTTCTTTCTTAATATTTACTTATAAAAGGGTCACCATTTTTGTTTTTGAAGAACCAAATCATCTTTCCTCTTTTTTAATTATCATATCTATGTCAGCAAGTTAAGTGAAACAATGTTTCTGTCTCCACTACTATATAATTTAGTTTTTAAATGGAGTTTGTCAAAGGAGTGAAGACAATGTATCATTTCCAATAATGTAATTAAGAATTATTGAGTCTTACGCTAAAAGTATGTTACTGAAGGAACTCAAGAAATTTCACCCTAAAATATGACCCCTTGGAATAAAGAGTATTTTGAATTAAAGGCCTTTAGAGATCATCAGGATTAGAAGGGGATTTCCCTTTACCTTCATAAAACCAGACCCACAGAAAAGAAAAATTGACTTGTCTTCCCCTCCCTGTTATCTAACAATATATTAATAGCAGGAAAGAAGACCAAGTATGCAACCAGACCTGGCCAAAACCATTTTAAGACAATACTCTCTCTCAGATTAATTCATTAGTAGTTTCCAAAGAGAATTTACAAGTCAATCTGTTTCCCCCATCCATTCATTCTCTCAAGTTATCTGTTCATCCTTCCTAGTAACCATTTATTGCCACTCAGCAGAATTACCTATATTCATCATCACCTTCTCTCCTCTAAAATGAGGGTGTATAAACTTCTGGGTGTATAAACTTTCCCCATTGGGAAATTGGTTAATCACTCTGTGATGCTCCCCATGTGCATGGTAAATAAATCTCTTTCTCTTATTAATCTGCCTTTTTGTGAGTTGGTCTTCCAGCGAACCTTCCTGGACAAAAGGGAAGTTTCCCCTCACCCTCATATTACCATAGTTTTCATTGACAATTATATCCCTTATTCCCCACTTTTAAAATCATTAAACATCTTACTTAATGATGGATGATGTTGCATGGGGTTTTTAGTGAGGAAGGTGGTGTAATGTTTCCAGACACATACATATTATGTGGCTGGATTTCAGTTTAGAAGTTGATTAGTCATTTTTTAAAACAGAATATGTTCTCTTTACTTTGAGAAATCAAAACAGGATTCTTTAGTTACCAATCAGGAGACAGTAATAAGGAGGTTTGAAACATGTTCATAGGGCCTGCTTTAGGTATAGGTATGGCTGAGTTGCAAATGTAAATTTATTTTAGTGAGGCAAGTGAGACCCCACCCCCCCAAACCTAAAGCTTCCTTTATTTCAGTCGGCTTTGATACCAGAGAATGAATGATTTATAAAAAAATGTCTAAATGCAGAAACTGACTGTAAAGAAACTAAAAGACAATTAGGGTAATAATGCCAATGCATATAACACAATTGCAAAACATAACAATACATAAGGAGGCACAGGTGTGTGGAACAGCTGGAAGCAGAGTCTGGTGGAGGGCAATAAAGTGAACGGCCCCTCCCTGCTAGGCCCCTGGGGGAGCAGGCTCCCCAGGAGGCAGGTTTGACCTGGAGGCTAGAGAGGGACAGTGGTATCTGGTCACCTGAGCAGATGCTCCCAGGTAGAGGGGAGCATTGAGGACACTAAAAATATATTCCTTTGTATTAAGGCATTTTCCTATAAAATGCAAGTACCACCAGGGGAGCTCACATGAAATATTTTTCAGTCTTTTTTACTTCAAAAATGAAATGGCTATTTATAACTGTGTCTACATTGTAACAGTGTTCTTCATATGAACGGTGCAGAAATGACTAGAGCTTTGTTAAGGGAGCAGAAGAGAGAGATTCCTAAACGACGACTATGGTTCAATGCCCTAAGGAGAGGGAACATCTCAGAAGCTCGGGGTGGTGAGAAGGCTGTGGAGGTCTGGAAGAAAGCTGATAAAACAGAGAAATACAGTTGACCCTAGAGCGACATGGGTTTGAACTGTGCACATCCATGTATACATGGATTTTTTCAACCACACACAGACTGAAAATACAATATTGCCAGGGTGCAAAACCCATCTGTACAGAATGCCAACTTTTCACATACACGGGCTCTGGAGGGCCAACTATGAGACTGGGTGTGTGTGAACTGGGCTATATGCAGGGTCCTGGAATCGATGCCCCGTGTGCAATGAGGGACAGCTGTAATTCTAAAAAGGGGAGATGAAGAGACCAGAGATATGTGAATGAGACACTTGGGGAGCAAAATTTAAAGAGGCCCCCACTCTCAGGGGCTGCCTTGCACTCATACCTGATAAGAAACTCCTTAAAATCTGCGCCCCAAGTGCTGCACTTTTCTCATGTTGCCCTGGTCAGGCGCTGTAAACAAATCTCACCTAGGATAATATTTTGCTCAGAACGAATACTGATATTCTGAATAATCACAAACATACTATTAAAATAGATCAAATTTCAGATTTTATCAGATTGACATCATTTTATACATACATATATGCATATATATGTAATATACGTCAGATATCTATCTATATCTACCTATCTTCTATCATCTATCTGTCTATCTATGTACCTATCTATCTTTTCTCTATCAGGAAAGCTATCCTATAATGTTATACCAGTTCATCACAG
>NW_012155618.1:3125912-3127454 GCF_000956105.1 Propithecus coquereli | reverse complement strand
TCTTAAGAAGGGCTATGACAGTTGTGTTTTGAGAGATGTGCAGTTGATGGCGCAGAGAAGAGAAAGGAGGTAAAACCAGGGAAAGGCAATCATCTGGAGGAGGCTACTTCTATGCTCAAGAAAGTCAGCATTATCAGTCTGATCCTCCTCCACATTTCCTTGGGACAGAATAATCTCACTTTTTGAAAAATGGAAATTTCTCTGCTGCCATGTAATATCTTTGTGCAAATGAAGGAAGGCTGAAAATACAAAGCTGGAATATTTCCCAGATGTATTGTGGTGAAAAGATCATATAAAATATAGTCCCACAGAACAAATTGTCCAAAATAAATCCTAAACATTTCTAAGAATAATGATGGGGGCAAAAGACTACATAAATAAATATATTGCTAATTATACCTCTATAGAAGATGATTTTTTTTTAAATCTAGTTTGTTCAAAGAAAAAAAATCCATGCTGATCAATAGACTTTGTCAAATTCTTCCCTAGCAAATAAGTTAAAAAAAAGCAATTTCTAATTTCTGTACTGAATCAAGATACCTTCATAACAAATGCTTGCAACTAGATTACAACCTTTTTGTATTTGAGTCTGTATTTTATAATTTGAGGTTTCTCACATTATTTGAAATAATACTTAGTAATCCCTTAGAAGTTGAAGACAATTAAAAGAAAAGTAAATGCTAATGATACATCCCTTTCATACAAAGAACTGATTTATAACTTTATTTTTCCTTCATACCCACATGAAAAGGAAGGTGATTGTTAGTTAATTGGTGGAGGGTCATGAAAGGGGTTAACTCTTGGAACACGGGTAGGAATAGTGGAGAGAAAGAATATGTTCTCATGCCCGTAAGTGGCTGTCATTTGGTAATGAAGGATCATTATTTGCCCTTCAATTTTGAGCCCTCCCCCATTTTAGGATCTTCTCAATTTAACTTCAGTTTTTTAATTTTCTCTCTCACAAGCCTTCAAGTTAAACTCATTGTTTACCTGTCTCCAAACTATGAGAGTGTCTCCAAATTACATTATTTTTGTGCTGCCTAAATCTCTTCTACTCATCTGTGCTTTCATGCCATGTCTTTTTCTTTCTTTTCAGTTATTCACATCTTTTCTATCTTTAGCTAAAGTTCAATGTTCCCCATAAAGAAATGCATATACTAGAAGCCCAGTGAAAAAGAAAGCAATTGTGTGGTGGACAAATCAGAACATCAGAACACAGGAAGACTGGATTAGAACTAAGAAAAGTAGAATCAAATCTTGGCGCCATTAATAATTCAGTGATGTTGAGAAAACTAATGAACAGTTATGATCCTCAATTTTGTTTTTTGATAATCGGGGATGAAAATAACTAGTTCAATATCCACAATTACTTCAGGGATTAAATTCTATGTTTAAGCAAGACTTATAAGAGGGACTAGGAAATGGAAGGTATTATGCACATTTCTATGTTATCTGTTAGGTACTCCGCACACAGTAGGTGCTTAATAATTGTCACTCACCTCTTTACAACTCTGCTCATCTGAAGGGACCATGTTTCCATAT
>NW_012155618.1:3121252-3122717 GCF_000956105.1 Propithecus coquereli | reverse complement strand
GCAGTTGCTTTTCCTCCCAGTTGTGGATATTGTTTAAAATTCATATACATCTGCCTCTCCTCAGAATTGCAGATGCTCATATTTTTGTTCCTTAAAAGTTTTTTATAATATTTAAGAAATCTTTCCTCATGGTCTCTGCCTTTAGTAGCAGCCACTCTGAGCTGACAGTCTTACAGCCTTCATACTCCTGTTCTTCCCTGGCAACTAATCCTTGATTTTGTTCAGGGATGCAATTACATTACCGGGAGATGAGCTATGATTACTCTAAAGCAATAGAGGTAGAGCATTTCCCATTGCTAGACATTTACTTTCACAATCTTCTGTGTAACAGATGGCATGTGACAGGTATGAGCCAATGAGAGGCTAGCATTAGTATTTTAGGAGGCTTCTGAGAGGATTTTGGCTATCCAATAAAACAGCTAGTATGCTGAGAACCAGCTTTCACTTTCCCTCAACAAACATAAATCTTTAAGTAGCGTCATGATACCCACTGAAGTGGCAGCCATCTTTCAATCTGAAGTCACAAACACAATGACCCAAATCCAAATCAATGAGGATGGTAGAACAAAAGAAATGAAAAATCTGGGTTCAGTGATGTGCAGATAAATGACTCTCTGAGGGCAAAAAATAAAAAAAAAATTCCTGATTTTTAGCATTTACCAATTGTAATGTGTTAAGTACTCTCACCGTAGCTCAATTCAAACTACCAATCATTGAGCCCCCAAAACACCGCTGCCTGGGTATCGGATAACAAAAATGAGCTACTGAGCTTGCTCTATACCATCTACCTTAAGATGTTGCTGTTCATCTATGTTTTAAAAAAACATTTATTATGCATCTACTATACGCCAGGGACTATTCAAGGCATTGGGATGCATCATCATGCAAAATAGGAAAAGAAAATCCCTGCTTTCATGGAGCTGAAATTCTAAAAGAGAGAGAAAGACAATCAGCAATCAACACAACATATTATATAACTGTATTACCTGATATTTTAAGGTTGATAGTTTTATTGAAAAAAGACAAGGAAACAGTAGATTGGGTTAAGAAAGAGAAGGTGAGTCTAGTAATCATAGGAGGAAAATTGTAGTAATAAATAAGATGGTCCAGATAGGATGCACTGAGTCAGTGATATTTGACCCAAACTTTGAAAGAGAGAAAATGTTTAGCTAAGTAGATAACTGGAGAAGAACATGCCAGGCAGAGGGAATTGCTAGAGCAAAGGCTATTGTTCAGGAACCTCCGTGGCCTGATTGAGGAGCCATCAGGAGCAAAGGGAGTGGGGAAAAGGAGGAAAGAGGTAACAGGCATGTGTTCGTGGAGCCCATGTAAGCCATCAACTGTTAAGGCAGCGAATGTTATTGCTGAAATCACTGAAGAAACTTACTGATACATGTCTAGGAAGAAAATTGTAATTATGAATGCCCTGCCTCGTTGACAATCCTTCAATTACAATCCTTCAACA
>NW_012155618.1:3119334-3121202 GCF_000956105.1 Propithecus coquereli | reverse complement strand
TCAAAATAAAATTTGTCAATTCTTAATAATGAGTAGAGAAAATAGAACAACCAGAGAAAGTTAGAAATGGATCAACTATAATAACTATGGCATATCCATTTATTTCTCTGCATGTCTTATTGACTCCTTTATAATACCTAAAAGATTGACATTATTTCTAAATATATTTAATCCCCAAAGCTCCAATTGATTTTTGGCTAAATAGAAGCAGCCAGTTTGGGTAAATCTGCAGCCCTATTTGGGCTGAGGGCCCAGTTTTGCTAACAGTGCACATTCAGGGAACAGTGTGAGCAATTCTATTTATCTAAGAGTTCAGCCCCGTGCTTGGGTTTGCAGGTGCAGCTGTAAATTTCAGGTGATTTACAGAGTGGGAAGCACACCAAATCTGAAATTATAATGGAGCTCAAGGCTCACAGCATCTTTTGTTAGATGCTCTGGTTTTATGATTTTGGGTGGGTGCCACCACATTTTTCTTCCAAGTGCAATAAAAAAAATGATGCCATTCAAGCTGAAAAGCTTAACAACCACTTTACCTTTATTGAATCTGTAGCTAATGTACTGAAATAGCAGGGGTTTTACTGCAAATGTAATTTGGGTTTTTGTCTGGGCATCTCTTCATACCTTAAAATTGGGTTTGCATAGAGCACAAGTGAGTTACCTAAAAGATCTAAAGATAAAGACCCAGGTCTGACCTTACTCTTGCTGACAGATGCCCACTAGAACAGGGAGAAGAAAGTGCTGCTTTAGAGATCATGGAGACCAATCCTCTAGAAGCCATCTGGCAAGAGTAACTGTGGATTTTGATAGTTGTATGATCTCCTGTGGGCTTAGTTTTCTTATCAATAATTTGACAAAGTTGGAGTAGGTGATCTTCGTTTTCCTTCAAAGACCAGAAATGTCCTCTTCTAAGGAAACTTGCCTGCTTAGATTTTTAATTTATTTTAGGTTTTTGTTTGTTTGTTGTTTACATTCTTTTTATGTTTCCCTAAGAGACTGTCCCCAAAGTGACACTATCATCTATAGATGTGGTAAGTTAGACATAAGTGCTTGATACTAGACTATGCTAAAATTTTGACTCCATTTGCTAAAGACACAGCAAACAATCTCTGTGATTACAAGGAAAGTTAAGAAGGAAAAGCACTACTTTTATGATTCTGGAGTTTTAATACAGCTCACTTTTACATAAAGTCGAATCATAGTGTATGTACATTAAAGACCCAAGGAAACTTCATTTCTTCTAATTCTATTCAGATATAACTAATAATTTTGGACACTTACTATTGTTATTCAATGTGCTGGGAAATTTTCCCTGCATTATTGAATATTATCATCACGACTTTACTTAAGGTCACACAATGAGAAAGCAGGACTTGGATTCCAGCTCCAATCTTCCAATTCTAACCTAGCAGCCTTTCACAACACCTTTTCTGTTAAATCATGTCCCTCATTACCAGCCAGCACAAACTGGATGTTCCATTCAATCCACAATCCTACCAATAATCACAGCTTCATTTCAACCTCAAAGTGATCTTCACTTTCCGGCATTGTTTTTTGACCTTCCGTCCTAGACATTCTTCAGTTCTCTTCTGACCGTGCAAAATTTAGACCTATCTTGAGGTCCAAATGATGTCCCAATCTCCATTAGTAACTCTAAATAAAAATTACATCAGATTTCATCTGCTAACTTTACTGAATATTTTTAGTGAATTTTGTTTGTTATCACTCTCAGATGCAATTTGTTGTTCTCTTATGCTATTACTTATTAAGTTAGTGCTTACCTATAAGTGCTTTTTCAAAAAAAGTTTATTTTTCTGACCATATAGTACATTTATTTATTATTATTTACTAATCCATCTATTTAATAAAAA
>NW_012155618.1:3106343-3107944 GCF_000956105.1 Propithecus coquereli | reverse complement strand
CAGAAACTGCTCCCTAGATAGAAATAATTTCTTATCTATTAGAAAAGTCAAACCATCTTGGATGCATATCCCATGGGTTTTAATGGGACCCCTTTCATTTTTCATAAAAAAATAAAAAGCAATTGCTGTGTATAGTACCTGCTGGCTTTGACCTGGACTTCTTTGATTTCCATGGGTGTAACTATTCCAGTCTTGTGTAGAGTTTATCTCTAAATACAAATGAATACATACCTTTCTAATTTATGAATTGGCCAGAATCAGTTGTTAAAGTTAAATTTCAACCATATAACCAAATCATAGTCCCTAAAATGCAAATATGTGACATAAAAGGTGTCATTTATTTTCATTATGGAATATCACTTATGTCCGTGATGGCCTTTCTCACTCAAAACAGAAAGGTTTGGGAATTCATTTCAACACAATACCTTAAGAAGATACACACAGAAAATAAAAGTATGTTCAAGAGTTGAACAGTATTTGCAAAAATTACAATATATTCTAATGATATCACGAAGGATACGGTATTCTCAAGCTTAACTTAAAATAGTCAGTTGGCTTAACCAAGCTATCACATTGCTACAGGTCTCATGATTTGGAGGAAGTTGCAAAGACATATTACTTATGCTACCTCTTAGGAGATTAAGTTAGAGTTTGCTTGGGCAACAAAGAGCAGTCAGACCAGTCTATGTTATTAATTTGATATCAGATGATATCTCAGGGTCACCAAACCAATGATCACGGATTTGTGTTGACTTGTGGAACGATCCACACGGTTAGATGGAAAGAACAGATATTACCATGAAATTTAGTGCATATTATCTTAGAAAATATCCCTCTGCGCTAGCTGTGTACAGTATGATATTCTATCTCTTGTACCATGGGTCAGACTACAGTTTTCCCTTTACTTAAAGAATATTGGGCAGTGTGTGGTGGTCATATAGCCTTGCTTATGAAACCTCTATAAGAGTAGAACTTAGCTACAGTTTTACAGATTTCAAGACTATTCTATTTGTACCTCACAATTTTTATAAGAGAGAAACTACACTATATTGATAAAAGGGAGGTTTATAGTGACTTAAATACAACTCTTTTTACAAACTCCAGAGGTATACATATGTTTCCCCAGATTTAGAATATTATGAGGAAAGAAAAGAAAAAGAATTAGAGACCAGAGGAAAGTGATATCAAGTTGGTAAAAAATGTAGATCAAGTATAGGATTTGAATAATATATAATCATAGTAGCAATAAAAAAGAAAGAACCTTATAATGAGGGAAAAGGTCTGGGGCCACATAGTATGGAAATACTGAGAATAGCTAAAAGGAAAAAAAAATCAGGGCAGCTCACTGAGAAAGCAGTTCATTCCTTTTTTCCAGAGGAAATATTTTCTTTTTTTTTTTTGCCTTTTTAGGGTTAAAATAGAAAGATCTTATGTAGTATTTAAGTGATAGGTGTTTCTTGACAAATCATTTTGCTTCTTTAGGTTTCATTTCTTTTTTTGTTTGTTTGTTTTTGTTTTGAGACAGAGTCTGGCTCTGTTGCCCTGGCTAGAGTGCCCTGGCGTCAGCCTAGCTCACAGCAACCTCAAATTCCTGGGCTCAA
>NW_012155618.1:3102054-3104762 GCF_000956105.1 Propithecus coquereli | reverse complement strand
ATTAAGCAAAATATTTATTATATACTTGTATAGTGCTTTTGTAAAAAACACTGGAATAAAGATTAGTACAAGGATACAACAAAGTTTTGAATCAGTCAAATATTTTGTTAATATTTTCTGTAATTTTTGCCTTTTTGCTTTCTTGCTTTTCTCTTCCCCCCTCCAAGTTTTCAAAAATCAACATGCATTTCTTCCATTGAAAAAAAAATTAAAACAAAAGAAAAATTTATAGCAAAGAATTTTCAACTTGTTAGTAAAATACATTTATGTTCTAATATTTAAATGTTTTCATTATTCTTTTGTTTAAAACACATTTATTTACAAATACAGCTGACCCTTGAACGACATGAATATGAACTGCACAGGTCCACTTATATGTGGATTTTCTTCCGCCTCTGCCACCCTGAGACAGCAAGACCAACCCTTCCTCTTCCTCCTTTTCCTCAGCCTACTCAATGTGAAGACAATGAGGATGAAGACCTTTATGATGATCCACTTCTACTTAATGAATAGTAAATATATTTTATATTCCTTATGATTTTTCTTAAAGTATTTTCTTTTCCCTAGCTTACTTTATTGTAAGAATACAGTATATAACACATATATAAAATATGTCTCAATCAACTGTTTATGTTATAGATAAGCATTTTGGTCAACAGTAAGTTATTAGTAGTTAAGTTTTTAGGGAGTCAAAGTTATAGGTGGATTTTGACTTCAGAGAGTTGGCACCTCTAACCTCCCCTTGTTGTTCAAGGGTGAAATGTATTATAGATGGAATTTTGGTTTTCGAGACTAAAAACATGTCTTTTTATTACATTAATACTCTTTTGTATTTTCATTACCAAGTACATATTGTGCATTATTATTTGTACCAATAAAGGAAATTGTTACTGTTTTTGGCAACATGATTTTGTGTCAACAGTTTTTCCTCTTTCCTTGGTTTTTATGAAAGTGTTCCTTTGCAAGCACATTTTAATTGATTTCTTTTAAACAATTAATATTACTTTTATTAATATCTCCCCTAATAGGCGAATAAGCATACACTTTAGGCATTATAAGAACAGACTAGCAAAATGTCCCAACAATAAAGAATAAATTACTTTTGAGAATAAAATTAAGAAAAGACAAGATGTAAATGAACAATTGGGAAGTTTCTTTCAACAAAATACTAAAGTGCAGCCTCAGGTAATTTTTGTCAGTATTAGCATGTCCTAAGTTTTTATCAAGCACAATTTTTATATAGCCAATGAAATAATATTACTGATGACATATTTTCATGAAAAAGAAAACGGGCAATTAATATCTATGATTGTTAATTTTATATGTCAACGGGACTTCAGAATGCCCAGATATTTAGTCAAATATAATTCTGGGTGTTTCTATGAGAGTGTTTTTGAATGAGGTGAATGTTTGAATTGGTAGATAGACTCCTAACTCAGATTTTCCTACCTTATTAGTGGATATGCCTCACCCAACCACGTGAAGGCCTGAATAAAACAAAAAATGTTGACCCTCCCCCAAGTAAGGGAGAGTTTCTCCTGCCTGTTTCAAACTGGGATATTGGCTTCTTCCAACCTGAACTCCAACTGAAACATTGGCTCTTCTTGGGTCTGCAGGTTGCCAAACTTCCATCTGAAACTATATCATTGGTTCTTCTTCCTCTCAGCCCTTGGATTCAGACTGGAACTATACCACTAGCTCTCCTAGTTCTCCAGTTTGTCCACTCACCCTGCAGATCTTGGGAGTTGTCAGCCTCCATGACTGTGTGAGCTAATTTCTTTATAAAGACATAGTTACTATACATATATATATATATCTTATTGGTTTTATTTATCTGGAGAACATTTAACTAATGTAAAGTCCATTCAATTCTGAAGGGTTCTACATTATTCTGCAGTAAGTAGAGCAGTCTTGTCACTGTAGCAGGATTGTTCCTTTGGTGACAATAGATACATTAAGTAATATGTCGACATTTTGCTATGTAAATTGCACTTTGCCTGCAAACTGGTTTTCCTTGGCAATTTAGAATTACAGAGAGATTGAGCTGGCTAAAGAATATGGATTTCTATACCCTTCAATATTATTTTTATTATTGCAATTTCATAGATATTCTTGAGTGGTTTATACCTTAGTATCTTGCTAATTTAATTTATTTTAGTCAAACTTTTGAGTCTCTAAATCTTTGAGGAGACGCTGAATAGTTAAGATCTCTGGGACTTCAAAACTCTGATGCATTCACCAAGAAAATATTTTCGTCTAAGTGTCTACTAGTAGCCAGTTTGCAGCTCTTCTCAGGCTAAAGGCCACATTGTGAGGCTCCTTTAAATACAACACATAGAAGAACAACTGCTACTGAATTTACATTTAGAACATAGATATACTTTCCAAGTCAATCTCCCATATTATCATCTTATTTTTACTTCATTTAAAAAAACCCATAATGCAGGAAGTACTGAAAAGCAGCATCTTCAATCTAGTGAGGAGTTAGAGGATACAGCTGTAGGGCAAGGGGATTGGAGTCAGAAAGGCTAAGTCTGAATCCCAGCTTTGTCATTAACTGTTTCTTTCTGTAAGTTATATATCTTCCAACTCAGTTCTCCGTTTATAAAATAGAAATGATGACACCACCTATTTATAGGATTGTTTTGAAAAATATAATACATGATACATTGGACAAACCTGTTAGATACTGTCCAGTATGTATTAGA
>NW_012155618.1:3093586-3099014 GCF_000956105.1 Propithecus coquereli | reverse complement strand
CTGCATAGATATTCCTTGCGAAGATTTCCAGGCTGTTGCTATGCTTAGTACAAGAACATTCGTATTGAGCCACAGATAGAGGCACTTGCTCATTTAGGCATTAAAAAAAAGTAGGCTTTTTATTTTCAGATTGCTATAAATATTAACACCTGCTTTATCCATTATTTCATTAAACTACATTAAAATCAAGAAAAATGGGACCACCGCCTTCAAATCTCTGCAGTGCTTGGTAGCATTTGATTGCTCTGCTTCCCTAGCCTGGTGGTAATGAGTATTTGTACTCCTGGAGCACAGGCCGTCTCAGGTGGGTGCATGTTCTTGTACAATGAGGAAGGCTTGGATTAAATGGCAGTTCACAGCATCACTCAGATAATGATATCTTCAAGACCTAGCAATGACTTGTTATTTGTTGATCCTACCTAAAATTGCTGTGAATTTTGTTATTTATTCAGAGAGGTATATGGAAAGGGTGATAAAGACAGCTGCCACTTCACAGGTGAGAAACAAATGCTGAAAAATGCTATTGTCTTGAAAAGATCACCCTGAAGGTCATTGCTCTGGACTAGATACAATGACAATAGATAGTAACAGCATGACCTTTCTGGCTGAAAGAAAAATGTACTTTCAGGAGAGGAAGGGAAAAATATTATACATACAAAGACACACATTTATATATAGTGAGATGCATAAAATAAAGCAATGATAATATCAGAGGATGCTCTGTAAATGCAATTTCTCTGTTAAACTGAATTTTGTTGAATCATGTTCAAACAATCTAAGAATTGAAAATGAGGATCTTACATATATTTGTTCACTTTTAAGGAGAATTGAAGCTAAAGGAGAGAAAGATAACTTTAATAAATGAAGACACATAGCTGACACAATGTATTTGTATGTCTGCAGAAAATCTCTTTGTTAAGGATAGCACCATGTACATATTCAGTTTTATAACTCAAAGCAGATCCTATTACCAGGCTATTATTCTACCCTCTAATTATCTACTTTTGCCAGGACAGAATTTAAAATCACACACCACCGCACAAATATTCACAGTTGGCAGCATTTAGCTGGTGACTTAAACACATCTGACACTGGACACTTCTACCTCCCATGTACCCATTGCATTCATTGAAACTCCTCTATTATTTGTGGACTTGTCAATTTCCCCCAGGCTACTGTAAAATTCTGGGAACAGAGAAAATCTAGCTGCCAAGAGCCAGGTACTTGGATTTAATTTTTCAGTCCTCATGCTAATGTACTGGTAAAATAGGTGCAACTGTGTGTGTATGTGTGTTTCTATGTCAGAAAATCTAGATTCAGAGGTTAGTAATGTCCTCAAAGTCACACAGCTAGTGTAGTAGATATGGGATATGAATCCCAAACTTCCTAACACTAAATTTGACATCGTTTTCACTATACTATGCAGGTAAAAGATTTTCATATTTGTTTATCTTCAATTCCTTTTCCTTGCCTAAAGTCCAGAGTTTTTCAAATAGTAATGTCCAATAGATGCTAGCTATACATAAGTAAAAAACACTCCCTGAAATATAAATAGAAAATGGAGAAGAGAAAGTAATTTTTCTTACATAGTTATTACCAGTTTTATTTTTAACAATTCTTCTAATGATGTAGAAGGCAAAGTAATCATAATATCATATATCAATGGCACTCAGGGACATGAAATACACTTGACTGTATGAGGTTCAAAAAGTTCTCATCTAGTTAGAATATTAGTAAGCGCCTAATAAAATGAAATTTAATAAGAATAAATGCTAATCCTGCACACTGATTTAAAAAATCTGCAATGCTCAAAAAGATTAAGGACAATAAGTAGTTCAACACATTTTCACAGGAAAAATCAAACGAAATATATCCCATGTAGAGAACAATGATTAGGTTATTAAATCAATTGGGAATATTCCATCAAAAAAACTAGAGACATTTGCTAACAGAAGACAATATGATAGCCTTCTTTCAGTTTTTTCATATGATCATGTGGAACAAGAACTAAACTAATGCTATTTGTTTTTAAAGTGGTGGCATTCAGATCAAAAGGTAGAATATGGAGTAGAACAATTGCCTCTCAATATGAAAACAAGTTTTCCAAAAATGGAATGAAATGCCCAGGAGGTAGAAATTTCCTCACCCCTGGAATTGTTTATGCAGAGATTTAAAAACCATTTGTTGGGGAAATTTAAAAAGTGATTCTAACATCAGATAGTGCTTGGAATACCATTAAAATCTTACTTTTTAAAAATCCAAACAAATTTAGGGGTTTTATTGTTACATGGCTGAATACATAGAGAAGTTTAGGCCTTTAATACACCTGTCACTGGAATAGTGTGCATTGTAACCAACAGGTCATTTTTCATCCTGCACACTCCTCCTACCCTCCCCCTTCTCGGTCTCCAGTGTTCATTAAGTCACTCTATATGACCATGCATACCCATTGCTGAGCTCCTGCTTATAAATAAGAACATGTGATATTAGGTTTTTTGTTCCTGGATTACTTCACTTAGAATAATGGCCTCCAATTATATCCAAGTTGCTGCAAAAGATATTATTTCATTCTTTTTGATGGCTGAGTAGTATTCCATATACATATATATACACCACATTTTCTTTATCCACTTATAAGTTGGTGGACACTTAGGTTGGCTTGATATCTTTGCAACTGTGAATCGTGTTGTGATAAACGTATGGGTACAGGAGTCCTTTTTTTATAAAAATGACTTATTTTCCTTTGAGTAGATCTCTAATACTGGGATTGCTGGATCAAATGGTAAATCTACTTTTAGTTCTTTGAGAAATCTTCATACTGATTTTACTAGAGGTTATGCTATTAATAATTTACATTCCCACCAACAGTGTATAAGTGGTGCTTTTAAACTGCATCTGCATCGGCATTTATTGTTTTTGACTTTTTGATAATTGGCCATACTGACATGAGTAAGGTAGTATCTCATTTTAATTTGCATTTTTAGTGACATTGAGTATTTTTAGTGATATTGAGCATTTTTTCATGTTTGTTGGTCATTTGTTTCTCCTTTTGAAAAATATCTGTTCATGTCTTTTGCCCACTTTTTGATAGAGGATTTTTTTCTTGCTGATTTGAGTTCCTTATAAATTCTAAATATTAGGCCTTTGTCAGAGGTATAGCTTGCATCTCCCATTTCATAGGTTGTCTATTTACCTTGTTGATTATATCATTTGCTGTGCAGAAGCTTTTTAGTTTAGTTAAGTACAATTTATTTTTGTTTTTGTTGTATTTACTTTTGACATCTTAATAAAAAATTCTTTACTTAAGCCAATGTAGAAGATAGTTTTTACTAGATTTTCATCTAATATTTTTATGGTTTCAGGTCTTACATTTAAGCCTTTAATCCACCTTGTGTTTATTTTGTATATTGTGAGAGACAGGGATCCAATCTCATTCTCCTGCATGAGACTCTCTAATTTTCCAAGCAGCATTTATCGAATGGAGTGTCCTCTACCCGTTGTATGCATTTGTCTGCTTTGTTGAAGATTGGTTAGTTGTAGGTATTTGGCTTTATTTCTGGGTTCCCTATTTTGTTCCATTTGTATATGTGTCTACTTTTATACCAGTACCATGATGTTTTGCTTACTATTGACTTATGGTATAATTTGAAGTCAGGTAATGTAAAACCTCCAGATTTGTTCTTTTTGCTTAGGATTGGTTTGGCTATTCTTGCTCTTTTTTGGTTCCATATGAATTTTAGGGTTGATTTTCCTAATTCTGTAAAAAACGACATTGGTATTTTGATAGGAATTTTATTGGGTCTGTAGATTACTTTGGGTAGTATGGACATTTTTAACTATATTGAGTCTTCCAATCCATGAGCATGAAATGCTTTTCCATTTGCTTGTGTCATCTACAATTTCTTTCATTAGTGTTTTGTACTTCCCCTTGTAGAGGTCTTTCACCCTCTAGGTTAAGTATGTTTCAAGATTAAAAATAAAAAAAACAATTTTTTTGCAGCTATTGTAAATGGGATTGAGTTCTTGATTTGAGTCTCAGCTTGGTTGTTATTAGTATATGGAAATACTACTGATTTGTGTACATATATTTTGTAACCTGAAACTTTACTGAATTTATTTATTGATTCTAAGAGTCTTTTGGAGGAGTCTTTAGGGTTTTCTATGTATAAGATCATATCATCAGCAAACAGGAATAGTTTAACTTCCTCTTTTCCAATTTGGATGCCCTTTATTTCTTTCTCTTACCCAATTGCTCAGGCAAGGACTTCCAGTACTATATGAATAGAAGTGGTGAAAGTGGACACATTTGTCTTGTTTTAGTTCTCAGGGGGGATGATTTCAACTTTTTTCCTATTCAGTATGATGTTGGCTATGGATTTGTCATATATGGCTTTTATTATTTTGAGGTGTTTTCCCTCTATGTCTAGTTTGTTAAGGGTTTTTATCATGAAAGGCTACTGGATTTTATTGAATACTTTATCTGCAGCTATTGAGATGATCATATGTTTGTTTTTTTTTTTTTAATTCTGTTTATATGGTGAATCACATTTATTGACTTGCGTATGTTAAACTATCTTTGCATCCCTGGGATGAAATCCACTTGAATGAGGTGAATTATTTTTTCAATGTATTATTGGGTTCAGTTTGCTAGTATTTTGTTGAGAAAGTTTGCCTCTATGTTCATGAGAGATACTGGTCTGTAGTTTTCTTTTTATGTGTGCCGTTTCCAGGCTTTCATATCAGAGTGATAACAGCTTCATAGAATGAATTAGAGAGAATTTCCTCCATCTTGGTATTATGGAACAGTTTCCGTAGGATAGGTACCAGTTCTTCTTTATAGGTCTGATGGAATTCAGCTCTCAATTCATGTTATCCTGGGCTTTTTTTGTTGTTGTTGCTGGGAGATTATTTTTATTACTTATTCAATCTTGCTACTCATTATTGATCTGTTCAGGACATCTATGTCTTCCTGATTCAAGCTTGGGAGATTGTGTGTTTCCATAAATTTGTTCATTTCTTCTTGATTTTCTAGTTTATATGCACAGAGCAGTTCATAATACTCTCAGATGATCTTTTGTCTTTCTCTGGTATCAGTTGTCATGTCTTCTTTTTTTTAGTTCTGATTGAGCTTATTTGGATCCTCTCTCTTCTTTTCTTGATTAAGCTACCTAGTGATCTGTCAGTTTTGTTTATCTTTACAAAGAATCAACATTTCTTTTCATTAATTCCTTTGTAATTTTGTTTGTTTGTTTCAATTTTGTTTAGTTCTGTTACGACCTTTGTTATTTCTTGTCTTCTGCTAGCTTTGGGTTTGGTTTGTTATTCTTTTTCTAGTTCCTTGAGTTGTGGCATTAGGTTATTAATTTGTGATCTCCATGTTCTTTTGATGTAGCTATTTACTGGCTATGAATTTCCCTCTTAGCACCAG
>NW_012155618.1:3079047-3080716 GCF_000956105.1 Propithecus coquereli | reverse complement strand
AAAAAAAAGGTCAGACCTTTAGGGGGAACTTTAAAAATTATCTGCCAACTCCAGATATATACTTAAAACATGGCTGTTATTACGTGTGATGTAAGTTAACTCATGCTACTAAAATAAAAAAAAAAACAATATAACCAGACACAAAATGAATTTATTTAATCTAGGAAATAGTATTGAGAGTTTGTATAAGATTTTAAAAGAACTTGAAAGAAAGACACAAGAGAATACAATACCCAATGACAACAAAATATTCCACATACAAATTAAAAATAGTAGTAGTAACGATAATAGCATTATAAATTTGCATATTATTTTACATTTAATGCAATAAACTTACATTTGCTTTCTTGTAATATGCCCTTTTATGTGAATGATGGTGTAATCCATTTAGGACAGAAAGTGAGATGTTTTCAACATAAATGTAAAGGAAAGAGAGATTTAAGAAAGCAGAAAATAATTACCCAAATTGAAATGTTGCCCAAACACATAGATCAACAGTTCTATCCTGTGAGGAGCATCCTGAGATCTTTAATGCTTACTAGCAACCAGGATCCTTCTTTTATTTCTCACCAGAAAGACATATGATCTTTTCTCCTACTGGAGTCCTCCAGTGTTTCCTGCTTGTTCAGCATTTTTGCATACCAGTGCATTTTACTGCCTTCTCCTGTAAGAATATATAGTTTGCATTCGGATCTGTGGAGTTGCTGAGTAGTCTGACAAGGTTCTTTCCTAACGGGTTGTGTGCCGTGTACAAGAAGAGAGATTACAACCCTCCTTGGCATCTCTTACCAAATCCTGTATTGTTGAGTAATGATTATGTGAGCATGGTCATAACATCCCGAACTCAAACTCCACCGTCAGAGTTTTCCAAAAGAAAGAACTGAAATCATTTGGGGGAAAAAGACATTTTCTTTAAAAATAAACAACAAAAAAAGGAACTGTTGGGAAATGAAGCAATATGGCAAGCACAGGTCTATGGCAGGTCAATAAACTCTTTTTCCAGCTAATTCTCTATAGTGTCTTTGAATCTACTGCTGAACAGAGTAGCAGGCCTATTCCTTTCCTAATCTCTCTAGAGCTTTTATTTTTCTCTATTCCTGCACATGTCAGATCTACGAAAAATTTAACATTTCCCCTTCCCAAGTGATTTCTTTGGTAGAAAAAGTCAGAAAAATTCACTGGGAGCACAGTGAATCAATATTATCTGTAATGCTATAGAAATTGCAAGCTTTTGATGTGACGCTATGTTTATCATATAAATCTAATCACTGTGCACAAGGCTCACAAGAATGCAGATAGTTAAAAAGTGAGATGTCAGGAAACTACACATAGGAATGCCTCAACTTAGCCTATCCCTAATAATCCACACTTTAATCACCCTCTCTTTCCACTAAGCTTGGTTCTCTGAATGAATCCAGAATGAGTCCACTACTCCTAACTGTGCTTACAGAGTTCTACATCTTACAAAGTACACAATTAGGCTGCAAAACAGTACAATGCAGATTATGAAATCTTTGGAAAAAATCAATACCATATCAGTGTGATCACTCATATTTTAAAATGGCATGTTGTGTACTGCAGAGAACAAACATTGTCCCAATTTCCATACATATAGAGGTGCTTAGGTAGGAAAAAAATGAACTTCTATTTAAAATAAATATAAACACTT
>NW_012155618.1:3077192-3078997 GCF_000956105.1 Propithecus coquereli | reverse complement strand
TCTAAGTCAGAAAGTAAAGCAAATTTATCTCTAGACCTCTGAAAATTAAGATTAGAGGCTGTAATATCACCTTACATTTTGACAAATGTTTAGAATATCAAAATTCTTTTACTGTAATAATTTAAATTATTTGAAGAAGATTCATGTTATTATCAATGTGATTAATTAAAGCACTCATTTAACTTAGTAGCTAGAGTGAAAGGAGCAGGTGGGGATGGCCCTTGGTTTCACTTCTTATTCCTTATCCAAGCCCTGAATGTAAACAAAATAGAGTAACTTGGAGCTATTCGTTCCAGAGTAGGGTGACATTCTTAACATTGGAGAGCCTCAATTACCTACCCTTCTGCTGGATTCATCCTAAATTAAGGAACTGAATCCCTTTGAGGGCACTACACGTTTCGGAATTTAACTTAAGACTATCTAGATGCACTTTCATTGGGAAACAATTTCAGTTTCCACCATCCTTCTCTTCAAAGCTGTGAAGAGCTCCCCAACATGAAACAATTATGATGCAGTGATCTCATTTTGAACATTTTCCTCAGGGCTTTCATCAGCTGTGCAGCTTACCTTTCTTTCCTTAGAGCAATTTCAATTTCCTTATGACTCAGCAAGGAGTATTTGGATCGATACTGTATTTTTTTCTTCTTTCAGTTTTGGATTGGTTCTTCATCTTTTTTTCCCTAAGACAAATTTAAAACCTTTTCCTTACAAAAGGCAAAACTTTTAAAACTCTGAACTGTATCCTTTTCAAACAGTCCTTGATTGATGTGTCATATTGTGTCACATCACTTTAGGTAACTCTTGTCTGCTCTCATTGTGCCAGTCAACAAGCAAGTGAGAATGATGGACTGAACTGAACAAGAAGCATTAGGATGCACTGTGATGCTTGTTAGATAGGTTTCTTTGAGGCTTTACAAAAAGTTCTGCCATGAATACGAATACGAAAGTCTTCAGATTGTGTTTGCAAACCAAATCAGACACAAACGAGTCCACGTATAGAAGATTTAAAGATAAAATACCTGAGCTTTGGCCAAAACCCTGGAAATATCTTTCCTGTTTATTTCCTGTGAGTATATCTGGTATGGATGCTGTGTTTGTTTTAATTTTTTTGTTTCTTTTATGAACGATAGAATTTAGTTGCTATAATAAATCCTTTGGGGACTTTTCAGTTGAAGAGGTATTTGTCATTAACTTAATGTGCAACTGATGCTAAGGGTGATCCTAAAACCAAAAAACAGTACATTCCCATCACTGTGCATTTCACCTATTTGATGATACCATTTTACTATGTAACCACTGCTATTGTGAAATAGCTTATTTTTGTGGACTTACAGTTTTTAGCACTATGAGGTATGTGTTGTCATAGAATATATGTTCTATCAGACGCATCCCTTTCCTTTAATTCACTCATGTATACACATTAATTTATATCCCTTCTCATTCTGATTAGGAATGGAAAGTCCACCTACATCCCAGGATACCTAGGATTAAGGTTTTGTTGGTTTAAATAGCCTTTGGAATGTTCTAGAGAGATCACCATGAGAACTTGTTATTGATTGTTACTGCCAAGTTAACCAAGAAAGCTCTACTGATTTAATTCAGCTGTAGAGACATTTCCTATTGACTGAGATGTTCCATCCTACACAGGAAATTAGGATCCTGGCTAATGTGAGTCTTGTAGGCTGAGTTAGGAAAAGAATGTAAAGTCATCTGATGGAATTAAGAATAATTTTTTCAACTGAACTCAGTCCTTAGTAAGATTTTAGAAGAAGAATCTCATACAAAATTCTCAAAACAAGGCTAGA
>NW_012155618.1:3069935-3074405 GCF_000956105.1 Propithecus coquereli | reverse complement strand
AAAGCTTAAAATTAGTGTCCAATGTATATTAATAAAATATTTGCATTAGGAAATTTCTAGCCCAAACTCCTGATATTACAGATAATGGAAATGAGCATAAATGGGGTGGAGGATTTGACCAACGTTACCTACTGGTTATCAGAAAATCTGCACAGTACTTTCAACCAGTAACTAGTGTGGCAATCTAAATAGCTGTATCAAACTTTCTAGTCAAGGATATCTTAAGGAATCACATGTATTGAATTAAAAACCTTGTGTTTCTACCATAACTTACGCATCCCAAGCACATAAAACATGTAAATTCACATGGTAGACAGACTCCAAGATGAATCCCCCATGATCTCTACTTCTTGGTACTCACACTTTTGTGTAATCCCCTATCACTGAGTGGTCAGGAACTGCCACTTGGTTCTAATAGAATACAGTGAAGTTGATGGGATGTCCCTTCTGTGATTATAGTACATGCAATTGTGACTTTTGTTTTGCTGACAGACTCTCTCCCTTACTGGCTGTGATGAAGGCAGCTGCGGTGTGATGAACTGCCCTGCGGAGGGGCACACATGGCAAGGACCTGAGGGCTACCTCTGACATCCAGCAAGAAATTAAGACTCCCAGTCACACAACCTATAAGGAACTGATTTCCATCAACAACTACATAAGTGAGTTTGAAAAAGGATTATTCCACAGTCAAATCTTCAGATGAAATTTCAGCACAGGCCAGCACCTTGTAGGAGACCCCGAAGCTGGAGACCTAGCTAAGCCACGCCTGGACTCCTGATCCACAGTAACTGTCAGGTAAGGAATATGTGTTGTTTTAAGCTGCTAAGTTTGCGACAACTTGTTATACATTAATAGAAAACTAATGCAATTTGCTTCTGAAAAAAAAAATAGTAGTGTGTAATATTTAAAAGAAATGAGTCAAAGGAATGTATAGGAATATTAAAGTTTTCTGGATCTTAGGAATAACTTAAAATCAGAACTATGAAGCCCCTATTAAGATCAAAATAAAACAATATTGCAACAATCAACTGGTAGGAAAAATAATAAAAATGAAATTAATAAAAAAAGGAAATAACAATTACATTGCAAAATCTTTGCAAACAATGAAATGGTTCTCTGAATGCTACTCCCTACCAGCCTACATCTCCCGCTTCTTGAAGTGGTCAGGTGACACCTTTAGGAAGCCCTCTCTGACCTCTAGGACCCATGTGTGGTTTTGTCTTCATCTGCCCTAAGAACTTACTGTTTGTGTCACTGACATGGCACTTAATATGTATTTTTGATATTGCTGGTAAGTGCACAGATGCATCTTGTCTTCCTAATGTGGTTGCTAACTTCCTGAGGGCGTGTACAATACCTTGTATCTCTCTCCATGCTATAGTTTGCATAGTTGACACTCCAAACCTCATGCTGAAATTTGATTTGCAATGGTGGAGGTGGGGCCTAATGGGAAAAGGATCATGGAGGTGGATTCCCTCATAAATGGCTTGGTGCCATCTTCTTGGTAATGAGTGAGTTGGCATTTTGTCAGTTCCCACCAGAGTTCCCTCAAGAGCCTAGCACTTTTCTCCTCTTCCTTATTTCCTCTCTCACCATGTGATCTGCATGTTAGCTCCCCTTTGCCTTCTACCATGAGTGGAAGCTTCCCGAGCCCCTCATCAGAAGCAGATCTTGGCACCATGCTTCTTGTACAGTCTGCAGAGCCTCAAGCCAACCTCTTCTCATTATACATTACCCAGCCTCAGGTATTCTTTCATAGTGATGCAAACAGACTAAGACACTCTATAACTAGTATAATATACAGTAATTTATAACAGAGAAGGTGCACAAAAATCTGTCCCTTCAATTTAGGAAGAAAATTCAAATACCCCAAATTTGCAAGACAAGAGGAAACCCATTTGCAACATAGCAGTAGAAAATTAGATAGTTTAGTCATTATTTTCAGGCCCACAGCCCTTCTTGGTACGACTTCATTTCCCATCACCTAGTCAGCCACCTATATACACACAGCCTAGGGGGAAAAAAGCTCTGGAAAAAAAAAAAGCTAGATCTTCTGGGTAATTTGACTAATACTTTGATGCATCTTTAAATTCAGTGATAGCCTTGTGACCCTGACAGGGATGCGATAAACATGTGCTTCTGGGTAACATTTTACCTTATGACCTTATCATTAATCACCAGGTTCTGCTGCCTGAATTCAGAAATTTTAATAGGTGAAGCAAATGAAATAGGTTGATAGATTGATATCCCAATCCTGATGCTAATGTATTTAAACACAAGAGCACTCATGAGCAGTGCACAGAATTAATTTAAGTATTGATTACTTCTTCTGAAGGTCAATCTCCTTTGATTATTTTAATCTCTTGAAAATGTATAAAGTTCATTTTTCTAGCTTAATAACAAATCGTGTTTATTGTAAACAAGATTTAATAAATGTTTTGAAAACTAGAAAAAAAATTATTGATATCAATTAAAAATCTACCTCCCACAGAACATTATTCTTAGTATATTGGAGTCCTTTATAGGATATTTAGATCATATTAATACTTTAAAAGCAATGTCTGCTTTTTGATCTGGACATTTGCATATAATTTTCCTTCTGGCTGGAAAACACTTTTTGTCTGCCTAAACCCTGCTCATCTTTTATGTCTCATCTTAAATAACACTTGAGGAAGTCTTGACTTTGACTCAACAAGCTTAGTTTTACCAAACTTTCTATGAGCTCCCTAGTTCGTTGGTCTTAACAGACACACAGAATACCAAATTTAATTTGCCTGAATCTTTGTTTACTTCTATGGCTAGGCAATAATCCTCCCGAGAGCAAGGACAATGACTTTTCTCTGTATTCCTAAAACAGGCACAGAGCTAGCCATGAAATAAAACAGCAATAAACATTTGGCAGGTGAATGAATGGCCTGATTTGATACACTTCAATTATATTTTTTTGCTGATTAAATATTGAAAATATGATTTAGAATAGTTGTGTAATATCCCATCACATAAAGGGACCATTTTTCATTTAGAAATTTTGTTGTTGTTGATCATTGATGTTATTTCTAATGCTTTGCTATTTTAGATAATAATTCAGTAGCAGCTCTGTAATGGAATCCTAATCTCTATTTGTGATGATTTCCTCAGAATAAATTTCTAGAAATGGAATATATTAGGCTGCCAGTTTATTTGCTTGGAAAGATTAGTTATTTATATTGTTATCAGTGGGTATTCTTTCTTTCTTAAACTTTGCTTATTTTGTAGGTGACAGCCTTAGCTCTCATGTTACAGTTATGTAATGAAGATTAAATATTCTGTTCGTATCTTTATCAGATATCTACTATAATAACTTAGATCTTTTCATTTTCTATAAATATTTGCATTTCTCATTTCCAGTCTATATGCCAATATTCCTGGTCCATGTTACTATGGGAGTGGCATTTAGTTTTGAAAGCACTTTTAGGTCCATAGATTCTTTGCACAATGGCAGAAACTGGAAGCTTCTGCATGAGGCAAAGTAGCACATGGATCAGAATAGTCACAGGTTCACTAGGGGATAAAGATGTTACTTTTTTTTTTTTGATGATGCACATATGAAGGGTCTGGTCTGCATTTGCTTTGGATAAGGTCGATAACTGTTTCTGTGGTGAAACTCAAGAGATAGTAAAAGATATGTCTGTTATAGTTATCAGAGAATTCCTATCACATTGTGACTTTAAGGACCTTCCCTCATTAATACTTTTCAATAATCTCTCCTTCCTTAACACTTCTCCACAATTTACATAAACTTCACATACTCATTTATCATATGCTTTTAGACTATACACTGATTTATTTTTAGCCCTCTAAATTCCTGGGATGTTACATTTACAATCTCATATCTAGCACATATCTGACATAGAGTTGCTGGAAAATGAGTGAATTATGAGGAAATGAATGAATACATTAGTTAAGTAATTACAATGCATGCCCATCCATTTTGCCATTGCAGAGCATGGAGATATAAGGGAATAGGAAAGTTGAATTTTGATGACTGTCAACTATCAGGAAAATAATAGTCTCTGGCCTTTGTCTGTTTCTCTGTATTTTCTAGAACTATTCTTTATACCTAATCGTTCACTACCATTGAGTTATCATTCATGATATGGAAAAGTTTGATGTGTTTATATGTGTTAAGATTGGCTTCCTCCCACGATTTGCCAGATCTTGCTAGTCAGTTCATATCCTCAGCTAAAACTGTTCTTTCAAAGGCATCAGTACATTTGGAGACTGTGTTGTGGGACGTTGAGAAATTGGCACAGGTAGACTCTTACTTCCACTGGATTTTGTTATAAAACTATGTCTTTCATTAGAGGAGCACCGACAAGAGAATACATCCTCAGTGAGAGTATTTGCTGGTTTGGAGTACGAGTTATAAGGAGAAAATATCTTTTAACTTGTTGCCATCATTACAATCATTGAATTTAATGAGCTTTTCTC
>NW_012155618.1:3065212-3068485 GCF_000956105.1 Propithecus coquereli | reverse complement strand
TTATTATATCTATGTTTATTTCAGGATGATAAAACCAGAAAATTGCCTATTCATTCATTACTTATAGATATTTTATTTCTCTCAAGATAAAAATTTCATCAATATCACTTAGATGAAAATTCCATATAAGTTCTAAGTAATAAAAAGGAAGCAGCTGAGGTTTGAGAGTTGAAGTCAGTATAACTTTCCATAATATGGAGCAAAAAGTTATAGGTATGGAAAATGGAAAAGTCAAAGGAAAAACATTTCAAAGACATGGTGAATCAGTGAAGCAAATCCAAAATCTAACAAGTGTTCCAGAAAGAGACAACCAGAAAAAAAAAAAAAAAAAGAAGTAGAAGAAGAAGAAGAAAAGGCAATACAAGCATACCTTGTTTTATTGTGCTTCACTTTATTTGTCTTCCTAGATATTGTATCTTTAATAAATTGAAAGCTTGTGGCAACCTTACGTTGAACAAGTCTATGGGAACCATTTTTCCAACGGACTGTGCTCACTTCATGTTTCTGTGTCACATTTTGGTAATCCTTGCAATGCTTCAAACTTTTTCATCATTATTGTATCAGTTATGGTGATCTGTGACCAGTGATTTTTGATGTTACTATTGTAATTGTTTTGGGGCTCCACAAACTGCACCTATTTAACATGGAGAATTTAATTGATAAATGTTGTGTGAGTTCTGACTGCTCTACCAACCTGCCTTTCTTCTGTCTCTCTCCCTCTTTTTGGACCTTTCTATTCTTCAAGACACAATAATATTGAAATTAGGCCAGTTAATAACCCTACAATGGTCTACAGGTGTTCAAGTGAAAGGAAGAATCACACATAACTCACTTTAAATCAAAAGCCAAAAATAATTAAGCTTGGTGAGGAAGGTGTGGTGAAAGCTGAAATAGGACAAATGCTAGGCCTCTTGTGCCAAATAGCCAGATTATGAATGCAAAGGAAAGTGGTACTCCAGTGAACATATGAATGATACGAAAGTAAAACAGCCTTATTGCTTATATGGAGAAAATTTTACTGGTCTGATTAGATCAAACCAGCCACAACATTCCCTTGAGACAAAGCCTAATCCAAGTAAGGCCCTAACTCTCTAGAATTCTATGAAGGCTGAGAGAAGTGAGGAGGCTGCACAAGAAAAGTCTGAAACTAGCAGAGGTTGGTTCATGAGGTTTAAGGAAAGAAGCCAGCTCCATAACATAAAAATGCAAGGTGAGGAAGTGCGTGCTGATATAGAAGCTGTAGCAAGTTATCTTGAAGATCTAACTAGGATCATTAATAAAAAGGTGTCTACACTAAAAAACAGATTTTCAATGTAGATGAAATAGCCTTATATGCCAAGAGGATGTCATCTAGGACTTTCATAGCTAGAGAGGAGAAGCCAACTCCTGGCTTCAAATCGTCAAAGAACATACTGACTTTCTTTTTAGGGGCTAATGCCACTAGTGACTTTAAATTGAAGCCAATGCTCATTTGCCATTCTGAAAAATCCTAAAATTTCCTGTAATCCTTAAGAATTATACTAAAACTACTCTGGCTGTGTTTTAAATGGAACAATAAAGCCTGGATGACAGCACGCCTGTTAATAGCTTGATTTACTGAATAATTTAAGCCCCCTGCTGAGCCCTATTGCTCAGAAGAAAACATTCCTTTCAAAATATTACTACTCATTGATATAGTTAGTATCTAGTTCCCCAGGAGCTCTGATGGAGACATACAAAGAAATTGATATTGTTTTCATGCCTGCTAACAAAAAATCCATTCTGCAGACCATAGATCAAGGAGCAATTTCCTGTGACTCACTTTATTGCAATATTTGCTTTATTTAGGTGGTCTGGAAGCAAACCAGTAATATCTCTGAGGTATGGCTCTAACCAAAAAAGTACTGAAAGAAAAGTATCTGGGGAAGTATGAAGTGAAGTGCTTCAAATTGATTAAATCCCTGGGCCCTGCAGTCTGGTATATGAAAACAAACTTATGACTGGAGAGATGAATTAATTTTTCATAGAGGGAAACCACAGTTAAAACCACAACTACAACAATAGTAGCAACAGCTGATTAATAAGAGAATGAGAATCCAATTGGTATTTTATTTTTCATTAGTGACTATGAAGACATGAAGAACATCATTATCATCCTTTAAAAGAATCAGTTTTAAAAAGTAGAACTGAGGATACTGGAGGCTGGGAAGGGTAGGGGGAAAGCAGGGATAAGGAGAGATTTGATAATGGTTACAAAATTATAGCTAGAAAGGAGGAAAATGTTCTATTATTCTATAGTACTGTAAGATGACTATAGTTAACATGAACATATTATAAAGTTTCAAATAGCGAGAAGGAGAATATTAAATGTTTCCAACACATAGAAATAATAAATATTTGAGAAGATGGATATGCTAATTACTCTGATCTGATCACAATACATTTTATGTTTTCAAACATCACTATGTATCCCATATATATGTACAATTATTACATGTCAATATAAAAAAAGGAATCAGTTCAAACTCATAATTATATAAAGCCTAATTAGCAATCAAGTGTGAGGGCAAAATTAAACACTTTCAGACGTTCAATAATTCACGTAATTTACTATTCAGACATAGCCTATCACATTTTCAAATTCTTTTAGTAGAGTATTTTTTCATTTACATTTATAATGATAATATATACTCGATATGTCTGCTATTATCTAAGAATATGACTTTGAGTTGAGAGTCTTGCTAAAATCTTTTTTCTTTTAGATGTATTCTTGCTATCTTTTTTGTTTTATGTTTCTTTTTTTCCCTTCACAGATACTAAATTTACATTAATGTTATTATTTGAGTAATCCTTATAGTCTGTTTTAAATTTTTTGGTGTTATATTTTGGGAAAAAATGGAACCTACTTTTTTTCCTAATAACCATTGTGAAAAGTAAAATAGAGCCTCTTTAGTCACTGTTATCTAAGATGGAAAAAAGTACCAAACATTTTCTTTGGGATAACAATTTTTTTCTGTTTTCTCTACAGTTTTTGTTTCAACATATGTTGTTAAATTGCTTTTTCATATCCTTATTTGGTCTTTAAAAAAATTATAACATTTGAATTATATATTCTCTTCCAGTACTGCTATTTATATGTAATTCCAATTGCAAATGGTTACAAGTTTTACCAACTGTATTTTTGTGCTAAAAATTTGCTATGAATCCCTTTGTTAATTCCCTGGTTGGTGAAAGTGGTCTTCAAGTAAATCCATGTTTATTTATTCATTATGTGTATTTTTTTTTTTTTTTTTT
>NW_012155618.1:3064410-3065162 GCF_000956105.1 Propithecus coquereli | reverse complement strand
TTTATTAAATACCGATATATTTACAATTTGTTTTAAAGTAATGTTCTTTTATAATATCTTTTAATTCAAAATGCACTCATAAAAGGATAGCGAATTACCAGATATTATGCTGGGTTACAGAAGCATAAAATTGCCTAAAACCTTACATTATTACATTAAAATTATAAAATTGTTACATAATTTTTAGTAGTTTAAAGGTCTGGCAAATGTATTGGAATGAATATTGTATTTACTGAAGTATTTCTATTAATGAATTGTAAGATAAATTTAATTTTCATTCTCCTCGGATAAAAACATAGAAAAATACAAAGGGTAACATAATGAATATCTATGTACCTGATACTCAAAATTAATATACAATGTCTATGATTTTTTCATATTTGCCTCAAATATTTTTTGTTAACAAATTGTTATACAAAGTTGAACATGATTCCTTATGCTCTATTACTTCCTTCCTTTTTCCCACAATACTTTCCTCCTTCGTAAGTGGCAGGAACTATATCACCAATTTATAGATGTATCTGGCCCATGTTTTCATATACAGACTGCTTATGAGTGCCTCCAAAAGCAGCATATAGTTTTTTTATTTATGCACTTTTACTTTAATTCTGGCTAAAATAATTTCCTTTTTTTTTTTTTGCTTAAAAATAGAGAAATTTCTCTATAACTTGATAAGCAGTAACAAATATAAATTTATAAGCCGTGTAATAGAAAAGAGATGATAGTATAGTGAGGGAAACATTGTTAAATTG
>NW_012155618.1:3057164-3060509 GCF_000956105.1 Propithecus coquereli | reverse complement strand
CTGGTCTCGAACTCCTGAGCTCAAACAATCCGCCCGCCTCGGCCTCCCAGAGTGCTAGGATTATAGGCGTGAGCCACCGCGCCCGGCCCATTACATGTATTTTGATAGACATTACCCACAGCCACAATTTTGTTTAAAATTGAATTCTTAGTACAAAATCCTTTGTCCACAACATTTAGCATGCAATGTTCTGGCTTGGAGTCTGAGTTAGAGAAGTTTGGACTAAGTCGATTTTTCTATGTAAGAAATCCATATTTTCTGTTTTGTATTGTATACGTATGTTGCTTTGTGTTTATATATGAAGGTTATTATGTTTTTGTGAGTATAGGACTTGTCTGGGTTCTCACACAATTTTTACTTAATTTTTAATGAAAAATTACTTATTAATATATTTTAATAACAAAATGATATGGAGGGAATGAGAACACCCTTTTATGTTTCTATTTCAAATTAGAAATATAAGGAAATAAAAAGAGCAATATAGAGTTTGTTGCAACATTTTGCTGATTCAACTAAAAGTCATGGGAAGGATCATTATCTAGAAAACTGTAAATTATGAGAATTGATCTAAAAAGACATACCAGAACTTAGGGGGCCACCAATGGTGGCCAACTAGTGAGGTGCTGGGAGGTTGAGGTCAGAAATGTAATTGTGGTTTCTGAAAATCGATCTCCTGACCAGGAAAGCACCAGTTTCTAGAAATGGAGGGTTCTAAATGAAGCGCTCCAGGAGGGAGCTTACTTTTCCTATCCTGGTTATTGGCTCCACTACCCACCAGGTCTCCCAAAGCAGAAAGCAGGGAGGAATCCTCACTTCAGAGCTACAAGTTAGGAGTCCTGGGCCTCCTGTCCTGCATGGGCCTACCTTCCAAGCTCTGGTCACAGTTTCAGCTTGTTTTTTCTCTTGCTTGGATTATTTTCTGTTGCCCTCTTGGATTCCAATGTCACCCCTTTCATCTGAGCTGCTACCAGACCCAATGGGTTCCCCTGTGCTGGCCAAGTGGTCTCATCTGCTTTACAGCCTTAGAGACTCCAGGACCAAGCTACTCCGTGAGTGTAATTTTCAAAGTGCTGGCCCCTGTGAGTATACCTGTATCCAGGTTTGTGCCTCCATACATGAAGTGTGTCTTCAACCAGACTGCTGCAAACCCCAGCATCACCTCTCCTGTGAAGCTTTCCACCAGCCTCTCTCTTCTCTTGTGACAAGCCAGCCTACTTATACTGCATGCTTAATCATTCTGTGTTAGTGTGAGCACTAGAGATTAGAGGCTGCATCCTACTTATATTTGCATCTCTCCCATGCAGCAATATGCCTAGCACACACTAAAAGTCCAATAAATGTTTGTTAACCAAAGGATACATGAATTGTGGATCTAGGTTCTACACTTCACCTTCAGCACCTTCCCAGCCCCAAGCCCTCCTTACTCAGATGCCAGAGGGATTTCTCCCAGCAGGTTTCTACCACACTGTTGCACTCTGAGAAACCAAGGAGACTTGGCCCTGGAAGGCAGCCTTGCCACATTTTAGTAGCAACCCTACATTTCTTTAAAATAAAGAAATAGCAACACTAAGTTTGCAAGAAGATTTTGTAGCCAGATCAAGTTATGGTTTGAGAGTCCAATTCACATGAGCTCTACCAGAAAGTTAATTAAACCACCCCATGGGATATGCATAGCTGGGGCAGGGGACTGGGACAAGAGGAGACCCCTGTTATTAGGAGACATAAAAGTTAAAAGCTTCTCACCATAGTGTACTCTTCTTCTCACCCTCACTTTTTCTCACAAATCTTCAGCTTGGGAATTGGAGAACTTGGGGTAGGGTCACAGTCACTGAAAATTTTGCTAAAATAATTTCATCAGCCATGTCAGCTTCAGTGTTCTGAGAGAACTAAACTTAAGCACTGTGGACAAGTTCACAATGGTTATGAGTTAGTTGGAGTAAAGGTTTTTTATACTGATCTTAACCTAATCAAGATTTGGATGTTTTATTGGTACCTGATTTAAACCAAGCAAGCCAACTAAGGGAAATGAGATTTTAAAAAATGCCTTGAATCCTATTGCTTTTGAGCATGTTGTAATAGATATCATACTAGATTCCTTGTTATATTATCTCATTGAATTTTCACAACAACCTTATGAAGGAGACATTTCCAAAACTATAACCTTTTTTAGGAAAGAAGAAAGAGGATTATAGAAATGAAGTAACTTGCCCAAGTCATAGAACTAATTAGAAATGATCAGGGAATGCAAAGACAGCTTTCCAAGCTCAGGTAATAACTACTCTAGGTGTTTTTAAATACATAAAAATTACATTGTATATAATGAGGAAAATTGGAAAAAGATTCAATCACAACAATGACAAATGTTTAACCAAACCATAATTACATCCAAAGATTATTATGCACCTATTAAAAGATGCATAATGTAAACACTTGCTAAAAAAACCTTTCTTAGGCCAAAGAATTAGAATGGAAAATCATATATGAAGTACGGTTACAACTATATATATTTGATATATTTATTTGTAACAAAACAAAACAAAAATTAAAAGAATTTGGGAATTAGGGAAAAAAGATCAAGAACCAGTACAATTTTTCTTTTCTTTGCCAATATGTACCAAAAGCTTTTAAAATGTTGAGACTTTTAACCCAGTAATTATACTTCTTATAATCTGTTCTAAAAATGTAATCTAAAAAGTGGATAAATAGCTATGCATAAAAATGTTCATCAAAGTAAAAAAAATGTAAACAACTTAAATGTCCAAGACATTTCACTTCCAAGAAAATCATTATACACATATAGGATATAATTTTATATAGACATTCTGCCTTAAAAATATTTTCAATGACAGGAAGTAAATGTTTACAATATAATGGTAAGTAGAATTGCATTATATAAAATTGTATGTATGGTATGATCATAAAATATAAACACATATTAAAAATACCTGAAATAAATATGCCAAAATATTACTAGCCATTATCCCTGGGTAGCAGGATTATGACTGATTTTCTTCTTTATAATTTTCTATGTTTTATGATTTTCCACTATAACTATATATTATTTTTATTTAAAATGTTTAAAAATCACTCTAACTTCCAAACTTTCTCAAATAAGTATGATTACTTTTACAAATAAACAAGCAGATTGTGAAAGATATTTGAATGGTGACTTGTAAAAGTAAAATCCTTCCCTATTATACTGTAAACTGTAAAAGACAGGAACACTACCTTATTTATATCTGTTTTCCCATTGCCTTCCACTGTGTGCTCAATAAATGCTAACTGAACAAACAACAACAATAAAAAGATGTGCAGGAATTGAGCTGACTTATAAATAGAAAGAAA
>NW_012155618.1:3043620-3046731 GCF_000956105.1 Propithecus coquereli | reverse complement strand
ACTTGCCAAATATTGGAGAATGACATTTTATTTTAAAACAAAACAAAGCAAAATACTTTGACAAACAATCCAATTGTTTAAAACAAAAAAAAAGACTCAAATTTAATAGAATAATCCAAGGTAGATGTTTTCCCATTATAAAATTTTGGCACGTCATTTGCATTTCTATTTGTAACTTAAATACTTTTTATAGCATTCTGTGTTCATTTCCAACTCTATTTATATAAAACCTGTGGAAGATGGTAGACTGATTTGCTATGAATAAAAATATCTCATACTCAAATAAGCTTTGTAAAATAGATTACCTTTAAATTCTTTACTAGTGAGTCTACTCTCAAATTGCTGTATCATTTATCCCTCAGAAAGAAACCGTGGTTGTAATAAAAACAATGCCTTATGCATATTTGTGTAGCCTGTACAATTTATAAATCAAGCTGACAAATATTATTTAATTTTAATATAGCTTTTCAGAACAAAGACAGACTTGGTTGACATATCAACGTAAAGTGTCTCATTCTCTAACCAATGGCATAGAATGGAAAGTACAGCACTCGGCTATGGCTTCTGGCCCAAAGAATCAGACTGTTAGAGATTTAAATATTTCTCTACTTTTACTCTGAACTCTAGGTCTGCCCACCACCTGCCCATCAATCCAGTACACTCTTTAGGTTGTGCAGTTAAGACAACAATCTGTGCCTTCATCACTCCCTCTGAATAGAATGTGAAGAGCCACAGGGATAAACACATTGTGAAAAATATATTGGTGCTGGTGAGACCAATTCTGTTTTTTATAAATAATTAAGAAAATGGCTAACTTCCATGCAGTCTGGGGAGGGTGGCAACACAACCCCAATTACTTACATTGACAACTGAATTAATCTTCTTCTTTTATTTTTCTCTTTTCAATAGCATATGGGCTCTACTCAGCTGGGGAAGATGGTGGAACCTCACTGGGATCACATCTGTCAGGTTTACAGGGTGAAGAAAAGCACTCAGCAGGTTTGTGTGCTACCCTGTGTGTGAAGACAGGGCAAATTCGTGCCAAGTGAAGTCTGTGTCCTTGGAAAAACACTTTTTTTTGTCCCATAGATTTTAAAGATTAGTATATATTAAGTAGATGAACCCTACAAGATACTTTTATGAGAAAATTTCAAAAAATAAATGTAAGTATTTAAAATGTCCTACACTGGTTAGAATTTCTCTCCATCACACACACACACACACACACACACACACACACACACACACACAATTTTAGTCTCTTGGTTACATTTTTCTCATCGGTGTATCCAAATGATCACTTGAAAAATAATTTAGATAATAATCACCCTAAACTATGCAGTCTGGGTTAAAAAAAATAAAATAGAGTGAAAAGCGCATTAGTCTGAGTACAAAACGACAATTTTCATCAGATATGGATATATTTTACCTTCTACCTGACCCTGATTCAGGGTACTACAAATTATGTTCTATTTTATAACAGAAAATCATTGAGTTTGAACAACCCATGTGGCTAATCTCAGAAGAAACTTTTCAAGATATGGCAAGGATTCAAAAATTTAGATACACTATAATTGGCAAAAGTTTATATGGTTCAAAGCTATAGGTTACATGTCAGTTGTTTAGAGAGTCTTCCCAGAAGGGAATCACCTTATTTAAAACTATGGTCTTTTTATATTTTCACTTAGTTAGTGAAAGTGTCAACTAATCAAATCTTTAAGAGTCTGATTTTTAAAAGTTTTCACTTCAACTAAGCAAGTGTTCATTGGACACATTCTGATAGCACGGTCTCAGAGACTGTGAAGGCTGCCCAAGATTTCCATGATGTTTCCTTGTACCCGGAGCACATTATTTGGCAACACTAGATACGCATAAAAGGCAGAGTTAAATAATTATATAAAGCAACTTCTACAAAATTAGTTGAAATTGTACAAAAAATGTGAGTTATACATTTTTGAGACAAGAAAATTAGAAGAAACCTAGAGTTTGTAACTTTAATTGTCCTGAATTTGAGAAAGAGAATATTCTAATGAGGATGCCTAACATACTCAACTAAGATGGACATTCTTAGGTTATTTAAATTTCAGCAAGGAGGTGGTTGTTTAGACAACTCTGCTGTCGTTGCTCCAATGAGTTTGAAAGCAACCCATGTACTCTGAGAACTTGAGATGACAAGGCAAGCTTTGAGCTGATTTTAGTTCTTTACCCCTGCAGAGTAGGCAGTGCCCAATAATGCGACCACCTTCCATGCTGCATGGAAAGAAAACTTAGCTCTCTGAAATTTGAACTCATGAATGGATAAGGGGAAGAAATGTGAGATACTTGTGACATCTCACATTTTATTTCCATATCTAAAATAAAAATAAGAGCTTGTATGTAAAGAACAGTTATTTTTATTACCAACTCTGTTGGGCATAAATGAAACAAAAATGAATCAATTTCAATTTTCTAAATTTTCTCATGGATTGTTTACATTATGGTATGCTCTATAGAGGATATAACATTATAACAAATTTGCTTATTATTAATATCTGATAAATAGGAACAATATTAGATGTGATAAATGAGAAGAGAAAAAGAGTAAGATGGAGTCTAAAATCTCTGGATTTTTGTTAAAGACAGCCATCATACCTGTTGCCATATTTATATCAACTTGCACCTCCAAAATACAACTAGGAGGTAATATGTTTTAGGCAAATACTGTTTTTTTAATAATTAGCTGGCCATGACTCCTTAGATGCTCTTTTCTTCAGTGACCAGGGCTCGGCGGTATACTGAGTCCCATTGCACAGATTCAGGCTAGGCATTTGCTCTGTGGCCCCCTTTCCCTGAGACCCACCTCCATTCCTGCATGGCCAATTAATAGCAGCAGAGCCCTTGGTTCCATAGAAGGAGGAAGCACGAGATAGACTTTCCATACTGGTAGAATTAAACCATCAAAGGGAAGACAATCTAAACCCTTTAAGTAAATAAATATATTTTAATCTCTTCATTTTTCCAAATGCAAGCTCCGACACCTAAAAAGATGGTCTAGTTTTGCTCCTCTATGCACAGTTTCCTTCAGAGTTCCTCTTTAAATACTGGTAGAATTAAACCATCAAAGGGAAGACA
>NW_012155618.1:3041537-3043570 GCF_000956105.1 Propithecus coquereli | reverse complement strand
ATTAAAGGAAAAAGTTTTTCACACTTGGTCTTTAAAGTAAATTCAGTATATGTTGTTCACAAGACAAACAAGGAATTAGATTTCTCAAAAGTTACATCCAAATAAAAATGGCAATTTTCCAAGAAAGGGAAACTTTTGAAAAAGCCATTATTGACTTTCATAGTGATGGAAAAATTTCTAACAGCCTAATCCTTGATAACTTCCGATAACAATAATTTTAAAAATTAAAAAAACAGTAATTAAAATGGTTCTAAATACAGATAATTCTTGATGAGTCATTTCAAACATTCAAAGGATATATATTTTCTAAATTATTTAAGCCTGTTTTAAGGCAATAAAAAAGATATAAACAGCTCCAAATTATTGTTGCTCACTAACTACATAACAATCTATATAATGCAACATAAATTGGTAAACTCTAAGCTAATTTATGATGTGGATTAGTTGTACATTTGTTGTTGTCATTAAAATAGTACTGATAATATATGCATGTACAAGAAGAGAGAATTTATTTATAGTGGAATTCCACAGAGAGCTTGACTCAGCCTCATTCTATTTTGATGTATGGGTGTATGTGTGTATACAAATATTGCATAAGTCTAAATCGAGTCCTCTGCTACAGTTAAGACTTGGGTCCTCTAAGAGTCTATTTAACTGAAGCACTTAGAAACTTCCTGAAAGCAAACTCATCCTTAAGTGGATAGGTGTATTGTATGACAGGTTTGACCCAGTAATTAAATCTCAAAGCCAGAGGTAAGAAAGACTCTAGTTCTTTCAATGCACCCTGTCCTTCTTATTTGTTCCATTACAAAAGTCACAGACTTATCTTGAGTCTGAAGGATAAAATAAGTTTTAAATAAAACCCAAAAAACTCAAAATTCTATACATTTTTAGGATGCACTTTATTTGTACATCTCATATATTTAATGTTAGAAGAGGAGAAAGCCACTTTTCATTGCATAGTGGTGAACCACTGTACAACATGCAACTTCCTTCCCACAAATATGAATAGATCTGTCATATGAGCAGAACTCTGGCAGGTTTTAAATGGACTTATTCAAGTTTATAGAATATCTGTTTTAATCAACTGCAAGTAAAGTTCCCAGTTAGATAAATTCAAATGTGTATATTATACTGAAAAAGATCAGTTAATTAATTGTATATAGTCATGGTCATCATCAGTATATATTGTTAACACACCAAGATGACCAGTGGATGGAGTTTACAGAAAAGTATAATTTGGCTGTTCAAAATTTAACTTCTCTAAAATTAAATCTCTTTAAAATGAAGTAGCTTTTCTCAGAAGGCAGGGGGCAATCCGTTACTTCAGACATTTGTCCTCATGCTAGAAAATTTTGTGGTGACAATGTATCACAAGAATTCAAGGGCTGATGGGTAATTGGACAATATGTCATAGTGGGTCCCTTAGGCCTGGGATTCCAGGGTACTTTGATGTTAGTTTGTAAAAATACTAAGTCATATGATCTACTGCATCTAGATAGAGGCTTGGTCTACTTATGTTTCTAAATTGATCAGTTTCGAGGAGAATATATCTAATCTATCTTATTAACTTATTTATAATTAATTGGAACTTTCAGTTAAGTTGCTATAATAGCTAAAAACAGCACATTAGCTGATTTTCAATATTATGCTTTTAATTACATGGCATTACAGAAAAACTTATGTTAATGTTTCCTTTTTTTTGGAATGGGCAAAGCATAAACACTATTGTAAGCCTTTGAATTCTATTTGGTAGCTATATTATAAATAAAATCACTATTACAAATTTTTTGGAAATAGCTCGAGTGACATTTTTTGATAAAATGGCTATTCAACCCAGTAAAGCAGTTCTAATCACTTGATTGTAAAGTCGTTCGCCAGATATCTGTGTTATATATTGTATATACAATATATACAATACCCATGTGTATACATATATACACATACACACATTGTTTATTAATAATGTATGTGCACATGCATGCACATTGGTATACTAGAAAGTTAAAAATAATACAGCTCATAAACAACTG
>NW_012155618.1:3039773-3041487 GCF_000956105.1 Propithecus coquereli | reverse complement strand
AGGGAAGGGAAGGGAAGGGAAGGGAAGGGAAGGGAAGGGAAGGGAAGGGAAGGGAAGGGAAGAGAACTAAGAGTGAGGTTGAGATAGAGGAAATGATTGCAAAAGCAAGCAATCAAGGACTTGCAAGCCAGGGCTACAGGTATTGAACTACTGTTCACCTCAGGACATTCTGCTCTGTGACCTAGCCTTAGATGGATGACTGCAGGGATATTCAATGAATTCTGTCATTGTGTGAAGAGAAAAAAAGATCTGAGATCATTTGCTGGTGAATGTCCCATCCAGGATCAATGAAAAGAAATAACTGTAGCACACATGCTATCAAAAACAAGATAGAATCTTAGATTCTTGGAGTTAGATTTCATCATCCCTCCACAGCAGTCCAATAATTTTATGCTAAGAAGCCAAGGCTCATGATTGTGAAAGGCCACACAACTAGTTGTCTAACATGATTCCCAGATCTCGGAGTATTTTAAGTTCGTAGATTATTATTCCTACAAATAAAAATTTCAAACAGGGATGCCAAAGGTGAGAACAGACAATATTATGTCCTGAACATCTTAACATTCTACTCTACAAGTTCTATCGTCATGTTCTATCAGCATGATTTACGTAATTATCAAAAGTTGTTTCAGAGGCCAGAGGAAGATATAGGATTTTGTCGATGGTGATTACATTTTCTTTAGAAAGTTTTGTGTCCACATTTCCTCATATGCAGTTAACATTTTTTAATATATTACTGTACATTGAAATTTATACCTTAACAAAATAAACACCTGACAAGTAAAAGAGAAAAATGTTTTAAAAATATTTATACATATTTATATTTATATGCATATATATATAAACTGTATTACAGTAAACTGTATAAACAATGAAAGAGAATATCCATGTTTTCTTAGGATAATGACGGCCAACTAAACTTTCAAAAAATCATACATATCACAAAAATAGCAAATGTAACTGACCATAATCCATTCCATACCTGAAGAATAATTGCTGGAAAGAGATTGCTACAAAGTTGAATTCATATAGAACTAAGGGAATAAACACCTTAACCTGGCAGAGTCAACTCTGATTTGGACCCCAGAATAGAGGATTAGGCAGAGACAGTTTGGGGAATGAAAATGGGTTTTCATGGGAATGAAAATGGGTTTAAGGTCCCACTTCAGGGAAAGAGGAAGAATGAAGTGAAGAGGAGGAAAAGAAGAAAATGAAAGATCCTGCAGAAACTAAAGAAAAACCACAAAATTGGAAGACATGCCAATTCCTTCCTAGCATCTCCCCTCCCAAGAAGTTTGCTGAGCAACAATAACAAAAATACTTACTTCAATACAACAAGAGTGGAAGTAAAAAATGTAGCATGTAGCTAAAAGCATGTAGCCAACCAACTCAATCATTCACTCCTGCCTGAGAAGAATCACTATCGTTATTGCTGGTCCGGAAAAATATAGGAAATTTCAAAGTAAGCAAAGGAGTAGGAATCATCCTTTCAGACTTAATCGAAGGAAAAAAAAAATAAAAGGATGGAAACATTTCAGCTATTGGATTTTAGAATGCAGAAAATTCTCACAGAACTCACTCATCCAAACAACTTTCTGTCCCAGAAGGTTTTACAAGGGAACTCTATCAAATTTTCAAAAGCCATAATCACAATATTATTTTACATTTTTTCTAAAGATAAAATAGTGGCAAAATATCCAGATTCTTTTGATGA
>NW_012155618.1:3027910-3029053 GCF_000956105.1 Propithecus coquereli | reverse complement strand
AATTGAGATCCAGAAGAATATATTGAGTACTAAAATGTCATGTCACTGTCTGTGGATATGTTTAGACAGAGAAATCTGGGACCAGAAAACAATGGCTTTGATCCTATTGGAGTAGTCTTTTACTGTCCATCTTCTTTGTTGAGGGAGGGTTCTCAGGTCACCAAAATTCACTCATCCATCCATACACACTTGCATTGCTTCTGGTAGTGACTTAGCTAATAGGAAATAGGCACCATTTGCACAGAAGAAGGAGGTATGCTCTATGGATATAAGAGTATTATTTTGTATTATCACCGTAACAAATTACTATAAACTTGGAAGCTTAGAACAACACAAATTTATTATCTTATAATTCTATAGTTCAAAAGTCCAACACAGATCTTCTTACTGGGCTAAAAGTAAAATGTCAACAGAGCTGTGTTTCTTTCTGGAGGCTTTAGGCTAGAATGCATTTTTAGCTTTTTCAGCTTCTAGAGGCTTCCTACATTCCTTGCATTTTTAGTTCATGGACTCCTCATTTTCAAAGCCAGTAACATGACTTTCTATGACCATTCTTCTATAGCCACATCTTACTTTTTTCTTCTTCCTCCTTCCACTTATAAGGGCCCTTGTGATACACCGAGAACATATGAAGTCTCTAGAATAATCTCCCTATTTTAAGGTCTGGTAATTAGCAACCTGAATTTCACTGGTAATTTTAATTCCTATGCCATGTTGCCTAAATGTTCACAGAGATTAGGCTATATGTCTCTTTGGGGGATCATTATTCTGCCTACGAGAAAGAGAAGAATTGTCCAAAATACAAGAAATGTTTAGATTTCTGATTCCTTCTCGCCAAGGTTCATAGAAAAATTGTGAAAATGTAAATTTTATCAAAGGAAAATAATACAATGGAAGCCTACTTAATTGTATACATTTAACTGATGACAAAATTAATGGTCCATCTCTAAGTCTTTTAAAAAGTATACTATTTGTCTTCTACAGCACCCTGGCCCCCATGGCTATACCCAAGAACTCCTGTTACACCATAAACAGGTCAGAAGTCATTTATGTTTCTCCCTTTTAAATCAACCTTTGTTAAAATTAAATAACCAGCTATTTTGATTAATTAACCAGCCCCCATCCAATTATATTTGAAACATT
>NW_012155618.1:3024978-3027860 GCF_000956105.1 Propithecus coquereli | reverse complement strand
CTTCTGATATTAAAAAAATGTAGACAAAATAAATGTGATAGCTACATAAAGGCTCTCTTCCCTTATAAATAAATATTTCTGTGTATTTATTCTAAAGACTGCCTACTGAGACTTATATATACCTTGTTATCTTTTTGTTATACTCTTGGTTTTCTCTGCTTGTAAATTCTGTATAAAAATAAAATACATACTTATTATGTAGGGACTATGTATTTGTTTTTAAATACATAGGAATGCTTCAGAAAATTACTTTTTTCTCTTAATATCTTAACAATTAGCAATTTTAATTGGAAATTTTGCTAACTCTGCCAAATTTTTAGAAATAAGCAAATTATATAGCTATATTTGACCTATAACAAACAGACATTAAAACAACGTCCCTTGCACACTTCAATCAAAATTTCACTTCTATAGAAAAGGGTAATTTCTAAACATTCTTAAAAGTCAGTACCAGCCAGCCAAGTGTGTAATTCCCACACTTTTGGAGGCCAAGGCAGGGGGACAATTTGAGGCTAGGAGTTGGAGATGAGCCTCAGCAAGAATGAGACCCCCATCTCTACAAATATAGAAAAATTAGCTGGATGTGGTAGTCCCGGCTACTTTGTAGGCTGAGGAAGGAGAATTGCTTGAATCCCAGAGTTTGAGGTTACAGTGAGCTATGATTACACCATTGCAGTCTAGGCTGGGTGACAGAGAGACTCTGTCTAAAAAAAAAAAAAAAAAAAATTCAGTATAGTAGTAGATGGTGAAGCAAAATAATTTAATTAACATCCTCTAAATATGCATTAATGTTATTTTTCATAACCATGCAGAGTTTCCTGAGCAAATACTAATAGCATCTGGAGATATTAAATCTTATGGAATATGTCTATGAGATCTAAAAAAAACACACTAGTGTGTGTTAGAAAAGGTATAGGAGAAACATATATATATATGTATTTTTATATATATATAGTTTTACTTGTAATTTTTGCACACATTGTAGACCAATTGTTAATTTCTACTTTTTCATTTAGCCAGTCAAATGTTTTGAAAAGTTGATTTTCCCAGAGACTGAACATAATTTATATAAGAATGTCCTCCTTGATTAATTTTCATTCACAAATGAGTAGAGAAAGGAAGGTTTATGAGCAAATGATGTTGTAAAATTGGTTAACCACACAGTTGAAGAAATATAACTCTTATATAACTCCTTAAATCAACATAAATTATTGATTAATTAAAAGATCAGACTAAAAATTATGATAAAATATAGATGAATGTTTACAGACCTCAAGGTAGGAAAAAACTTCAATAACTTACTCAACAAATACATAGAGAGAGAGACTGGGATACCGAGATGAACAAAATGCATAAATATCTACTGTCAGGAAACTTAAATTTTACTGGGTGGGGAGAATGACAAATATAAACAACATATATTTTACAAAAGTATGTGATAAATACTATTGAGAGGAAGGACAGAAGCTTTAGGAGGTGAATGGTTTCAGAGTTGTAAATAGACTGACCATAGTAAGCTTCATGGAGAGGGTGATATTTGAACCAAGAGTAGAAAGAGGTGAGAAATAAACTCTGCAGGTTTCCTAGGGAAGACTTTCCATGTGGAAGAAACAGCTAATGCAAAGGACCTGATGTGAATTCATGTCTGGCACATTGAAGCAATAAGGAAGTTAGCGTGGCTGGAAGGAAGAGAAGGAAGGGTAGAGTAATAGGAAAATTATTAAAACTATGAATAGAATTACCCCAAATCTTACATGTTATTACAAATGCATTTGCAACTTCAGGACATTAAAGACAGGAATAAATTCAAAGGTAAAAGAAAATTGGGGTGAAACATTGACAACAATTATAACAAACAGTAATACACTAGATAGCGAGATCTATGAGAGCTAGAACATTTCTTTGTTCATTATCAAACACTCAGAGCTTAGAACATTATCTTTTGTATGATGCCCGTACAGAATCATTGTTGAATATTAATAACTTAATATATGCTAGTAGAAGTGTAGAGTGTGGAATACTGATATACATTTCTGGGTATATACAGAATGTGAATTTAAGTATTAGACAGCAATAAGTATCACAGGTTTCAAAACGTATTATTTTGTCATTATCTCTAGTCTTTTATCTTGTTTAATTATTTTCAAAACAATAGTCATTCCTAATCTTAAATTATATATTTATTATTTTATAATGTATCTACACTTTTTTTGCTCTTTCCTGTATGCCAAATCATAAAATAGTTCCTGTTACATCATAGCTTTCTCTATTTCTTAAATGAATAAATGAATAATTGTTCTCTACCAAATAATCCAATTGAAATAAGAAATGCACTTGAGGATTTATGTAAAATAATGTTCATTGCAGCATCGTTTAAAATAATAAAAAAGTGAAACTCTTTACATTTACAAAATCAAGATAATGGTTAAAAATTGTGGCAGACTATCAAATTAATCTTCACAAAGAATATTTAATATAGGAAAATGCTCACAATATATTAAGTAAAAATAGTACAATACTACGTCCTCTGACATTCAATAATGCTTGCTGAATTGAATAATGTTGATTAGAACTACTGAAATACAATTTTGAGAGACCTAAAAATATACTAATCCAGGAGTTTTCTAACATTTCTTTTCCTCCTTTTTTTTTTTTTTTGTAAATCAATTATCTTATTGAAGCAAATTTTTAAGCAGAAGCCCTAGAGAAAAATCACATTTTAGATACAGTCATTGTGATTTAGAGAGGGAAAAGAGGGAGGGCAGGGTTAGGCCCCGTGTTTTAATTCCTGCACTCCCATCCTCTTATTCCCATTTTGCTGCTCATGGAAGGTTCAGAGAAAACTCTTCAGGACTTTTAAGACAACTCTGAGCACACTGGAA
>NW_012155618.1:3018825-3023783 GCF_000956105.1 Propithecus coquereli | reverse complement strand
TAATGTATTTTTAGCAATTATCCACATTCACGCTTTAGCAAGAATTTGTACAACAGGTCTGCTCTCATTAAGCAGAGGTTCTTAAAACAAAAAAAACAAAAAAAAAACAAAAAAACAGGAGCATGTGGATTTTGATGACCTTGATGACTGAGTGGAATCTAGAAAGTTTGGAATTTGGGGGATTGAGCTGGAAGATGGTAGCCAGGAATGGAAGCCTCATAAGACCACAGGCTATAATGGAGGCCCTACAGGTAACACAAAGAGACCGTCTCTGGATGAGATTTGGGGTCAGTTAGTAAACTTTGAATATTTTAAATTTTACCTGGACTTGCTTTCTGTATTAAGTTCTGTTATGTGTGACCACTTCATTTTTCACTGAACACTTATCTAGAATCAAACTGCTCTAGTTTTAAAATATTCTATTGAATTGTACATTTCATAGCCCCAAATTAGTAGATTTCCCTGGCGCATTTCAATGGAGTTTTTAAAAATGTTATCATGTTCATTTGAGTTCTTAGCATTTCTTGGTGTGTCTTAATTAGCTCTATTTCCAGGGACTCTGAACGACTTTTTCTATAATAAACTAATAAATTGGGTAGGTCAAGGTTAAATTAATTTTAAACTGTCAATCAAATTCCACAGTTTCTCAGCTCATTAATATATGTTGAACTGTTTCACTTATCTTTCAAACAGATTTCATTAAAACTACAAAAGCTTATTTTATCTAAGCTTGATAATGTTTGTTGATGGCCATTGTTATCTAGAGAAATTAGGACTTTGAGCAGTAATCAATGAAATTATATTCTTATAACTGGGATAAATTGAAAAGAGAAACATCTATAAAGCATTTTCATTACACCTAAATATTAATAACAGAAATGGGACTATTCTGGGTTACAAAAAATATATAGAGAGAGAGATCCAGTTACTAGTGAGCTGATCATAGAAAGTTTGCATCCAGGAAATGTGCTATGTTTCTTTTCTCAATTATATAATTTTTTTCATCACAATGGAATTCCTTGGTGGATAGATTATTTACTAACAACTCAAGTGTTTTAAGATTTAAAGGAAATTTTTCAAATTTGTGAGCACCAATACAGTGACTTTTCTTCAAAAGTGGGAATCAAATTTAGTGAAAATGTTGATAGCCAGGAGCTTTATGTTCAATCTCATTTAATCTTTGAAGCAATACTGATGATAGGTCTGATTCCCACCTACTTATAAGAACTGAAATGTAGAGGAATGAAGTTAACTTTCCCAGGTTTACAAAGCATAGCAGAATCGGGATTCAGACGCCAGGTTCAGTGCTCATTCTACTTGATTACAATTGCCTGCCCTGGGGCAGAACAGCACGTGACTTAACCTCACAGGGGATGTCTCCTTGAATGATTGAAGTATACTTAGAGGACCTTCCCATTTTCCAATTAAGTTGCATCAGCCAATTGCCTAATGGAATTTTAACAATGTATTTGGAATAAAAATAGTATACTTGGAGAAACCATCTGTAGGAAGAGTATAAAAGAGAAGAAAAAGTATTTGCTTTTATGGAAAATGGACTAGACGCTTATAAAACAAAAAAGATGAAGCAAAAAAAGACCAAAAGGGAAAACAGCAAAATTTGGGTTGATTTGGGATAATCCGGCATGCTACCTCTATGAAAAGAGAGTTGAGTGAGAGGGTAAATTGGCTTTTCTTTTATACCAACGAATGCCAACCATTTCATGTATTTTATATCCTTATGATTACAAAGCATGGTTGTTTTTATAATCCACACGTTACATGTGGAAACAACATAAGATTCAACATTTAAAATACTAGCCCTTATCTGGGCATGGTGGTGTGTGCCTGTAGACCCAGCTACTTGGGAGGCTGAGGCAGAAGGATCATTTGAGCCCAAGAGTTGCAGGTTGCAGTGAGCTATGAAGATGCTACTGTACTCTAGCCTGGGCAACAGAGTGAGACAATGCCTTAAAAAAAATGTAAAATAAAGTGCTAGCCCAAATTCATTAGATAGGAACAAATAAAATTGAGATGAACACAGGTCTGTTTCTAAGATTATACACTGTCAACTTCTCAACACTTAGCATCCTGTCAAACAATATTCCAGCATGGGCTATCGAATACAAATAAAATAAATTACTATCCTTTTCTCAGAATCCTAATGATGGTGTCACTGTAATGGGAGCATTCAACAAATATGTTTTCAACTTTATGAAATTATAAATAAAAACATATCCTTAAGACCTAGAGTGTTAATAATAATGATGTGGCTACTGGAAACTTTTGGTGATGGAACTAATTCACACATCAGTTTACTTTTGAGAGACGTTTACAAAAATTTAATGAAAATGTGCAATTAAGAACTTATTAAAACTAACTTTGCTTCAAAAAGAAAAGAAACTAAGACAGTATTGAGTTGTCCTTAGTAGATATGATTCAAATAACAAAAATAAGAAAATATTGTTGAAGAGGGACTCCAAAAAGCGCCTTCAAAGATTGAAAGTTCTGTTGCATGAAGTTTACGTCTCTGGGTCGAATTTATAAGGAGGTATATTTTCAGTAGTAGGTGTGAACTCCCAGAAGTGAAATGAAATGTGCTACCTAATGAGGTCAGTGAGCTAACTATAGCTGGAGGCTTTAATGATGGGTTTAGTCAACCACTTCTTTGGGATGTAGTACACAGGATTCAAGCAGGCAAAGAAAGAATAGGCTGGATGCTTATAAGCCATTTCCAACCTTGATTGTTTATGATTTTATTTTTCTACAGGGAATATCAATGTGAAAACACTTATTTACTTAAAATTTATGTGAAAAAAATCACATAACTTTTGCTTCACTTGACAAATATTTTCTATATTTTTACTCTTTATGTAGACCATGATGGCGGAAGAAGCCATAAAATTTCTGTTACATAACTAGCCAACCTAAACGAAGAATAAAACTTAATTCTCTGAGGAGCCTTATTTTTTAAAAAGATAAAATGAATAACCACATTGACTATATCAGATTTGATTCAGAGATTATTGCTCAAGGAAGAAACAATCACATTTAGAGTGGACATGGAATTCTCTCAATTAGATGGGGCTTATGCATGCACTATGTGTTGATCTTGTGTTTTACAACTGCAGGTATCATTACAGTAATATCTTCATAATGGAAAATGATCTGTGTCCCTTTCACGTAAGCTTTGCAAGCTTGAGAAATGTGACTGATTAAACATTATATATCTTTCAGCAGTGCTAATGTAAATCTTTGTGAGAGTATAGATCTTAAATACCATTAAAGGAGCCATTTCCGTAGATATTTGCAATGAGGAATCTGCATCAATGTTTTAGAAGGCTGTTGGCATAGTGGAAGGAACATTGACTTTGAAGTTAGAAAACTCATATTCAAACTCCATTACCCTATTAGCAAGTTTTGTGACCTGAGGCAACATCAAATGTCACATATGTAAAAAGAAATGTGTATAATGTATAAAACTACCCACCACGAAGTGTTATGAGGAAAATAGCCTCAGCTGCACATTCATCAAAAGTGCTTTGAAGAGGCTTCATTCTTACAACCCTATTATTAGGGATAAATATTTCTGATTTCTAATTACATCATGGATTGATGGAATCCCCCCTATAAAGGGTAGGTGTGTGCACCCAAAGATTGAGCCAATGATAAATTCTTTACTTACCACTCGAAGTAATAACTTTGTGGCTCCGAAGATGTCTTTGCAATAAAATAACCACAAAGATGCTAGAAAGTCACTCAATTCACAGAAACACTTTGATATATGAAAACATCTGTGGTGTAAAATGTTAATCGCTCTCATATCATTTTCTCTTCCAGCTTATTTTTCTCCTGACATAGGACTATATCGCGATTCTTCCATTAGAACCCATTTGTCTTTTCTGATCCCTCTCAGTAGAATCTGGACTAAATAAAAGTAGCTGAAGATCTTGATGCTACTGAGTAATAAATTCATCTACATAAAATGTCTTTACTCAGAAAAAGATGTAGATTACTGAACACTAATAATGCAGTGAAACAATATAAAGTAGCAAACCTTCGCTGAACACAAGAAATTTCATTTTGTTCCACAGTATGTATAGATTTTACTTAGGGAATAATATGAAAAGTCGATGTCTAAAATAACTGTCTTTTAGTTAACAATGAATCATTTAGAAGGAATCACTTTTTCTTGAAGGCATAGAATAAGGGTCAATCAAGTATTAACTTTGTAAAGGAATCTTTCAGTGAGAATTACTGCAGATAGATGTGCTGTGAAGCCAGTATAGTAAAAAAGATGATCGTTTCATCACACCATTTGTTAATGCAATCATCATTATTGCACTTTCACAATTATTTGTTTTAGGTTCACTAAGGTTTTTTTGAAAATAAAAATGAAAATATTTCCTTAATAGCCAAGAACAAATGCTGCAAGAGAACATAATGTTTTTCAAAAAAACGATTACATCAATCCAATGTAAATCTTTTCGTTTTTGTAATCCCATCAAGAGTTTTGAAATTTTAAATCTAGTACTTAAGAGTTATAGTTTTTTCCTATGGTTCAAGTTAATGGCAGTGGGATGTGATTTACCGTGTCCTTGAATGGATCGTTATGGGGCTCTGATATGCTCATTCAACAAGGAGAAATCGAATAGAGAGAAAGAGAAAAGAAAGAGCCAGAGAGAGGAGAAATAATAGAAAGAAAGAGAGGAAACAGTGGAGAAAGAGGAAAAGGAAGGGGGTGCGAAAGAGAAATGGCCATAGAAATAGGATGGGCTAATCACTTTTTTTAATGACATGTAATATATACAGGGCAGAACAACAGAAAGAATAATAACATTGCGTGCGTGTGTGTGTGTGTGTGTGTGTGTGTGTGTGTGTGTGTGTGCGCCTTGAAATTGTCCATAACCCCACCGCCACTAACTAGAAAGAATGAGTTATGGTATATGCCTTTTTAATTA
>NW_012155618.1:2998294-3016434 GCF_000956105.1 Propithecus coquereli | reverse complement strand
GCAAGGGCAATCACAGCAACAACAAAAATAAACAAATGTAACTTTATTAAATTAAAAAGCTTCTGCACAGCCAAGGAAACAATCAACAGAGCAAATAGACAACCTACAGAATGGGAGAAAATATTTGCATGCTATACATCCAATAAAGGGCTAATAACCAAATCTAAAAAGAACTCAAGCAAATTAGCAAGAAAAAAATCAAACGACCCCATTAAAAGTGGGCAAAAACATGAACAGCAGCTTTTCAAAAGAAGATAGACTAATGACCAATAAACATATGAAAAAACGCTTAACGTCACTAATCATCAGGAAAATGCAAATCAAAACCACAATGACATATCATCTAACCCCAGTGAGAATGGCTTTCATCAAAAAGTCTCAAAACAATATATGCTGGCCTGGATATGGAGAGAAAGGAACACTTACACACTTTTGGTGGGACTGCAAATTAGTACAACCTCTATGGAAAATAGTATGGAGATTCCTCAAAGAACTAAAAGTAGACCTACCATTTGATCCAGCAATCCCACTATTGGGTTTACCCAAAGGAAAAAAAGACATTCTATAAAAAAGACACTTGCACTTGAATGTTTATAGCGGTACAATTCACAATTGCAAAGATGTGGAAACAACCCAAGTGCCCATCAATTCATGAGTGGATTAATAAAATGTGGTATATGTATACCATGGAGTACTACTCGGCCATAAAAAATGACTTAGTATCTTTTGTAACAATCTGGATGGCTCTGGAGACCACTCTTCTTCAGGAAGTATCACAAGAGTGGAAAAACAAACAGCACATGTATTCACTATTGGAAAGAACTGATCAGCTCTCATGTGCACAAATGAAAGTAAAAATGGAGTGGAAATCATGCAGGTGGGAGAGGGGAGGAGGGGATGGGTGAACTCATACCTAACAAGTACAAAGTACACTATCTGGATGATGGGCACACTTATATCTTTGACTAAAGCAGTACAAAAGAAACCCATGTAACCAAAACATTTGTACACCTGTAATATTCTGAAATAAAAAAGGAAAATAAAATGAATCACAGAATAATATGAATTTACCAAGAGCAGAAAAAAAATATCAGTTATCTTATGCATGTGAAATTAAAATAAAGCAGTACCCTTTTTCGTTGATACTGAATTCTACTGCAGTACATGGAGGTTCTTTTTTCCTTTACCAGGACACAATCTAAACTGGGAAAGAACATCATCAAAACATGAAATAATTTTAGAAATCTCTGAAAAAAATTTAAATAAGACAAAAAGGAAAGAAAAGATAATCAATAGGGATTTTTGGTAAGCAAGAAGATACTTGCTTTGGGAATCAGCAGTGGACCCTGTGAGTTAACCGGATAAAATCCTCTTAATTGGAGGCCGAGTAGTCAGAGTGGAGAACAGGTGGGCTGGTGGGCTGGAGTCTGGGGGAGAGCATCTGTCCTAAGTTCCTCTGGAAAGTCATCAGACAAGTGAAAATGACATCAACATGGGATCCAGTCCTACCAATTACAATAGACTTATGCCCTGAGGATTGTTCTGGGTAATGTTGTAGCAGTGTGGGAACACTGCCTTGGACAAATTTGCAAGATTTACTCTTAGTAATAGGCAAAGATTGTTTTCTCCATCCACCTCAGGCTGCAGTGCCCTTCTTTGACAACAAAGCTAAGGCTTCTGATGTATTACTAGAATTAATGGCCGAAGTGAATATACTTGGGTAAATCTAACTCTGATGCTCAAGTGAATCCAAACATTTTTCTTTTATCCTTCCTTTACCGGGACACAAAAGAGTCACCCAGATATCTCATGCCATGCCCAGTGGAAACTATCTCAACCATTTCAACTTGTCTAGGATATATATGTACTCTCTGAGAGGATAAATAAAAACAAAAAAAATGAAATATGAAAAAAATTTCAAATAAAGAAATCATTCTGGAAGTTCCTCTTTGTATAAAAGTTATAAGAAAATTGTAAAATATCTTATTAATGTCCTTATCAAAATTCAATAGAATGCTATTTCTATGAAAGTGGAGCAATTATTAATTTATGAGTAATAAACTTTACTGAAGAAATGTTTATTGGGTTAAAAAAAGGTAATTTTTGCCTTTTCAAAGATATCTGGTAGTGTGCCACAGATTAGTTACTGGAAAAGCCCAATCAGTGCATTTGAAGATAAATAGAGAAATTTTCTAAGCAATCAGAGATGCAAAATAAGAATGGAAATGATGAGAGGTAAAAGAGACATATACAACAGATGCAGGAGATAAAGTATATAGAATATAGATTCCAGAGGAGAGAATAAAACAGAGAGCAATTATCAAAATTTAACCAAATTTAACCAGAGTAGTGATAGAATAATGTGATCACAGATTGAAAAAGTATTTGTGGTCAGGCAAAAAATACTTGGAAGGCACTGGTGTCAAGGGAAAGAAATAGGCAATTTTTAATTAAAAGTTCCCATTATTTCCTTTTCTGTGACTGGAGTTAGGTGAGCTGAAGGGTAGAAAAGGTGAAAAAGACCACAAATACAAACCTCAAACATACAAAACTGTTAAAAGTGTGCCCTCACTAATTTTAAAGCTCTGGTGTTTTGAGGTAAAAATATTGTGACCTAAAATTCTAGATCCACAGAACTCACATGTGCAAAAATATAATTACGTTTTTAAACTATCTTTAATATCTCACTTGGAACCCTAGCTGGCTGCTTAGCAGGAAAATTCATCTGTTATTTCCAGCCAATTTAAATCCAGCTCATTCCAGCTATGATATTTATAAAACCATCGCATTGCAAATAAGAGCCCCATGTTTGAGTTCGTTTGCTCTCTTCCTTACTCTAATTCCACAGTAAGAAAGCATCTGAGGAATTGTGCCCATATTTCTTGTATCGGAATGTGCCATGCACAGGTGCTATTTGTTAATATATTCTTTTTGGTGTAGACCAGGGGTTGGCCACGTTTTTTTTTGCAAAAGACCAGACAGTAAATATTTTAGACTTTGTGGGCCAGAGAGTCTTTGTCGCAACAATCAACTCTGTCATTGTCACATGAAAGTAGCCATAAACGGCATGCAAGTGAATAAACATGGGTATATCATATTAAATCTTAGTTTGAAAAACAGGAGGCAAGCCCAATTTGGCCTGTGGGTTGTAATTTTCTGATCCTGATACACAAAATTCCCAGAACTCTCTAAAATCCTTTAGGTTAAATATTTTATAGTAAGTTTCCTAGCACTGTCGTTCTTGAAAATGGTCCCTTGTGCTCCCAAGCAGAGGCACATTCATTGTGCTTCTCTGTTCCTCTACTGGGGTCTGTGTTTCTCTCAGAGTCAGCTAAAATTTTGGATCTTCTTCCCGGCCATTTACCTACATGGAGAACTCAGGGAGATATTTGGGGTTTCTTACTTTGCACACATCACTATTCGCCTATCCCTGAAAGGTTGCTGAGTACTATAAATCAAGAGGATACAACTGAGCTCCAAATTTACTCTCCTTTACACTTCATGTCATTCTCAGTCATGCCCCTAACAGTCCTCATCACCCTTCTGTCCCTGACACAAGGCACTCGTGTCCCTTGGGGGTCAGGGTGGCAATAAGCTACACATTGCTTCTCATTCCCTCTTCTTCCTCTATTTTTATTCTACCCCATTATGTTAACTAGTGCTCCCACACCCCTCACATTTGTAGTGGTAAGGGGGTGCTGGGAAGAGAAACACGCTTCCAAGTCCTTTCAGTCTAGAACCTTGAGTCTAACAGGGAAAAAGTTGGCATGTTTTCCCTGTCGGGGCAGGGAACAGGGATGAAAACACCAACTGATATTTGAAGGTATTAGTTGGTTTTAATACTCCATATATCATCTTTTCACAGAACAGTAACAATAATGTTAAAAAACAATAAACTAAAAATTGTAACAATATACCGATGTAAGAGAAATACACTTTCATGAAAAATGCCTGCCCTCCTAATCCATTTGTGACAGTTCTCCAGTTTCTAGAAAAAGGATTAAAATCACAGAACAGCAACAAACTTGCGGCAAATAAACAATAAGTCTAGAAATTTTATTTAATACTCCAGGGTTTTTACTTGAGGTGCAATTCAAATGACAGTATTTACTTTCTTTCAGTTCAGATTTAGATTAAATCTCCTATGTACAGCTATGTACCGAATTGAATTAAATTCCTTGACATAATTCAAAATTTCACCTTTATATTTCATTTGTCTATTAGTTCTAACTTTTGCCTAGGAATATATTTGGCTTATCATATAGCCATACAAGTGTAGGACATGAGTCTTACCCCATGCAAAAACGTGAAAGGAAAAAAAAGCATTTAGAATAAATAAGACAGACCAAAGAAAGGCAAGGGAAAGAATGTAAAAATATAGCGGAACCAGAAAAATCATCCCTGTCATCACTCTTGGTGGCCTAGTTAGCAGCAATTTTCTTGCCCTATTTTTTTTAATAACTGCCTACCTCACATGATAGACCCTAAAACTGCCACATTCTCAATTAAGCCTGAGTTGCAGTTAGGAGTGGCCCTGTGACCAGGGTTTGACCAACGGAAATTAAGAGGTCTTCAGGGGTAACTCTGGGAAACATTTTCCTCTGCGATAAGAAGAACATGAGAAAGAACGGTATCCTCATTGCCTTCCACATCTGAAACCAACTTCGCCAGAAATCCCAAGACCATTCTCAAGCTCAAACGTTCACTAGACAAATTCACAGGACTCAGAAAAGCTGATATACTTCTGGTTCTAGTCTATTACAGAAAAAAGATATAGATTAAAATTAGCAAAGAGAAAAGATATACAGGACGAAATTCAGGAGAAGCTAGGTGCAAGCTTCTAGGTAATCTTTCCTGGGGAGTCACACAGACTTGCTTAATTCTCCCAGCAAAAATGTATGGCACACAAGCAAAATGTTGCACACCAGGGCAGTTCAACAGTGTCTTACTGTCCAGTTTTTTGTTTTTTGTCTGTTTTTGTGTGGGGGGAGGGGAGGGAGGCGGTCAGTCATGTAGACATGCAGCGCCTCTGTGACTAAGCTCAGCTATTTAGGTTTCAACCCCTTAAAGCAAAACTGGGTATTCACCAGAAATCACATTGCTGGCATAAACTACCTAATCAAACTATTATCTTATGGCCCAAGGCCTCAGGAATACAAAGCAACAAAATTAAAAGAAAACTGAGGGAGAATAATCCAAAGGCTCAGAGTTCATCTCCCAGGAGCCTGGCAAGTGCCAGCACAAAAGACAAGCCTCTTTGGAGAATGTGTGGGCCTTGAGGAACCCAGGCCGGAAGGGTTAAATCTTTCCTGCAAACTTTCAATGTGACTATGTGAGGACACGATGTTTGGAGCTGCAACTTTCATCTTGTGATCATAGAAGGAAAGTTGGGAGAATTGTAGAAGCTGATAAGAGTCCTGACATTTTTGAATTTATGATTTACCACTTCTGAACCACCTTCCTGTGAATGCCTTATGTGAAATATATTAATAAACTCTATTTTAAAGCCATTTTATTTAGCTATTCTCTTTTGTTCAGTTAAAAGAATTTTGACCGACATAGCATCCAATGCACACCATGGAATATAAGTAAAGTTTGAAAGTTAAAAATTATGCCTGACAGAATTCAGTCTTAGAGTGAATGTAAATATGGTGGAAGTTCTGTCTTCTTGTCCTGGCATTTTACCGGTCCTCCGTCCAGTGTTAAGCAGATGCAATAGCTGCAATAGCCACAATGCTATTTCTACAATCCTAAAAAAAAATTCATCATCTTTTACTTGTTTATGTTTTCTTGAAATGTTATTTACTTCCACTAAGCTAGCCCAGTGTTTTGCATAATGAACTCTCAATAAGCATATTTAATGTTCCCTTTGAATTTCAGTTAGATAGTTTTCCAATGAGGCTTTGCCACATAAATCTTTCAAAAAACAATGTGAAATCCTTGCCTGGCACCTACAGGTGATAAAAATCACTTCGAAGGAGACATTTATAACATTGTAACCTTGACAGAAATAGTTAATTTTTAGTCATTCCTCATTTTTCTATCTTTCTCTTTTTCTATAGAAATAAAAATATTTTCATCAAGAAGGATAAACTTTGATGTAAACCTCTGTTAGTTTCAGATAAGCTGCTTTAAATCCTAGCTTTCCAAAAGTTCCTTCCATAATACCTTGAGTCCTTCAGCATAGTTTTAGATTATAGACAACTTTTATAATCTCCAGGCTTGAATGCTTATTTTTGAAATAAAGGCATAATTTCCTATAGAATTCTGAAGGTTTTACACTTGTGTGAAAGACTGACATTGAGATTTTAGTAATTTATTTGGAACCTGGAGAACACTTCATTTTCATACCTGTCACACAAGACGATATGTTGGCCTTAATGACATCCAAAGGTTGTCAATTTGATTTATTTGTAATTTGGGAGACTAAGCTGGTAGATATTTGGAGCTGGTTTGTTGGTTTAGAGGTGTTTTCTCGTGTATCTAAATACAGAATAATGCAACAGCAATAAATAAAATGTGGCATGGAAAATGAAGCACTCAGCATAATTTGTAGCTCATGGTAGATTCTCAACAAATGGTCTTTACCTTTCACTTCATTTGCTAAAGAACCACTATTCTAGGCCCTATCTGTACCATATTTTAATTAAGCAATTTATTTAAAATTCTTTGCATGTCTCTCTCTCTTTCTCCCTCCCTCCCTCCTTTCTATGTTTTTTCCATTTAAATAAACATTTAAAAAAATTTAGAATAGTCTTATGTTAATGAAAAGGTTGAAAAAATAATGCAGAGTTCCCATATACCCCCACCATTTCCTTGTTTTTGCCATCTTACATCAGTATGGTTCGTTTATCAAAACTAAGAAGCCAGCTTTGATAACATTATTATGAGTTAAACTCCACACTTTATTCAGAGTTCACTAGTTTTCACCTAATGTCCTTTTCTGTTCCAGGATTCCTTTCAGGGTACAACATTAAACTTAGTCATCAAACCTCCTTGGCTTCTTCTTAGTTATGACAGTTTCACAGAATTTGGTTATTGTTGATACTTTTACAATTTCGAGGAACACCCGTCAAGTAGTTTGTAGAATGTCACTCAGTTTGGATTTGTTCAATGTTTTTTTGATGGTTAGACTGGGGTCATGGGATTTGGTAGGAAGACCACAAAGGTGAAGTGTCCCTCTCAGCTAGCATATCAAGTGTACTTGCTATAAAGATGACTTATCACTGATGGTGTTAATCTTCGTCACCTGTTAGAGGTAATGTTGCCAAATTTCTCTACTGTAAAGTTGCTTTTTCACCCTTTTTCCATGATCCATTCTTTGAAAGCAAGTCATTAGACAAAGTCCACACTTGAGAGTTAGGGAGTTAAGCTCCACCTACTTTAGCAGGTAGTATCTATATAAATTATTTAGAATTCTTTATTATTTATATCAATATGAACTCGTAGACATTTATTTTATACTATAAGCATATTATTTATTTTTTTGCTCAAATTGCTTCAGTTTTGACAATGGGGTATCTTTCATATTTGCTCCTATATCTCTTTTACAAGTCTCCATTGTTTTGATATTTGAGCACTTCCTTAGTTTCTGGCAATATAAGATGTTCAATGCTCATTTTGTGTATCCCCTGCCAAAGCTTGAGAATCAACCATTTCTTCAAAAATCCCCAAGTCCTTTTATTGAGAATCACATAGGAATTAAGATCTGGGCTTCTGGGTGTATATCCAAAAAAATAAAATAAAATCACTATCTTGAAAAGATATTTGCATTCCCAAGTTTATTGCAACATTATTCACAATAGGCAAGTTGTAGAAATAATCTTGGTGTCTGTTGACGGATGAATGGAAAAAGAAAATGTGATATATACATAAATGCCATATTATTTAGCTTTTAAAGTTTGTGACCACATGAATGAACCTAGAGGACATTATACTAAGTGAAATAAATTAGACATAGAGAGCCAAACACTGTATGATCTCACTTATATGTGGAATGTAAAAATGTCAACTCATAGAAGCAGAGAGTAGATTTGCAGTTGCCAGGGGCTTAGAGGTGGAAATGGAGAGATGTTGGTCTATGGGTATAAAAATTCAGTTATAAGATGCATAATTTCTGGAGTTTTGGAGACCTAAAGTACAGCATGAATACTATGGTTAATAATAATGTATACTTGAGATTTTCTAAGAAGGTAGATTTTAAGTAGTCTCACCACACATGGAAGATAAGTATGTGAGGTGATGGATATGTCAATAGCTTGATTGTGGTAATAATTTCACAACATGTATGTATATGAAAACATCACATTGTACACTTTAAATATATATAGTTTTTGTTAGTTTTACCTCATTAAAGCTGAGGAAAAAAATATATAACCTCACCCTTAGCTTCAAGAGTGAACATGTGGCTTAAATCTCTCCAATCAAAATGAAGCTCAGGAACCTTGTTCAGAAATATCTCTTGTGGTGTGTAGACCGACACCAACATACGCTGCATCCTTGATCTAACTGTACCAATAGCCATCAGGAAAACAAAGCTGAGACAAGACGAGAATGATCTTTACCTCCTAGTTAGGAAATATTTCTGAAAAACTTTAAGTATGATGAAAACTCAAAAGAATAATTGTTGGAAATTATTAACGTAAAACTTCCTTGTTACTATTCATTTACCTAAACTGACTTCATTAGGGGGAAACAATAATATTATTAGGGGAAACACAAAAGTACTAGGTAGGATTTGAAATGTTCAGGAAAATGAATATATGGACTGATTAAGGAACTAAATTTCTTTCAATGCCCATGTAAACTTTTTTGTTAATAAAACTAAAAAGAGATAGGTTGTAACTCTATTTCTTTTCCAAGTCTTTAGCTTTGATTTTATTTCCTTTAAACTTTTGTCTAAAGAATTCATGAAACCACTTGCAACCAGTGGTTTATTGGAGCTGCTTATAACAGCTTGCAACAGCCAATTGTTAAATTTTTAGAAAGTTGGTGAACTGACGGTTAAATAGAGCCATTATTAAAGTTAAAATTACATAAATTTATAATTAAATCAATTATATTAAAAAACAAAGGTAATACATATTCAAAACTGAGCAAAAAAAAGGAAGAAACTACAATATGGGTGCTGGACATGCTCATTGCTACTGGGCCCCCCCTTTTTTGTCATAGAAAATTTCAAACATGCACAAAAGTAGACAAACTACTGAATCATTCAAAGTCCTTCACTCAATTTCAACAATTATTAACACAGGAAATCTGTTTCATCTGTTTCTCTACCCATTTCTCCTACCTGCTCCCTTGCCCCATTATCATTGTATCTATAAAGTCTCCAAAAGATAAAAACTTTTTTTTAACATAACCACAAACTCGAAAAATCATTTTGTAATATCATCCAAGCCCAAGTTAGCATTAAAATTTCACTGACTGTGTTATATTTTTAAAGTTGGTTTGCTCCCTTCTTAAGCTTCTTTAAAAAAAAATCCAGGAATTTCATAATATCCTTAGGCATGAATCAGCAGAGTCTTACACTGACAGTCAGTTGTTTAAACTATCCCACCATGAGTTCATTCTTCAGTGATTATCAAATGAAACTGGCAATTTTTAGATCAACACATTACACATCCCTCTAGTTATAATTGCTTCTTCTGGAGAGCTTATGGTATAAGTTCATGACCAATGGGGCAGAAATTCTGGGTCCCTAGGATTATTAAGGAAAGGACAGAGATGGGTCAGACCTGGCTGGGAGACTGGTGAAACCAGAAAGTGTTTTGTCTGGACCTGATAGATTAGACCTCTGCACTGCTCCTGTCTCTAGAGGACACTAGGTAAATATTTGTTGACTGAATCAGAGATTTTTTTTTTTTTTTATCAGAATTGCACTTTGTCTAAATTATCTAATATTGTCACTGGCATGTTTTCCTTGTTTATATTTGCCTGCTGGGACTTTATCTATCTCTCTATTATCTTTCATTGGCATTTGTTTTGGGATATATTTTGTACAAACAACATTTAGTTGTTATTTGTTTTTGAACCAGTTTGGGATTCACTGACTTTCATTGAGATAGTTTTAAAAAGTTCACCTTTATTACAATAACCGATAAACATGATCTTATATTCATGTTTACTATTATATTTCTTAGCCACTGGATTTATTTTCTTTTTCTACATTTTTTATATTTAGCACAACTTTCTTCTCACCACTACACCTATCCCACATATCCTAGGAGAGCTTTTCCTGTGCCTTTTATGGAATTGCATTTGTTTGCCACTTCCTTTAGTCACATCCCACTGCACTGCTATTTTGCAAAATATTCTCAAATTTTGTCTTTGTTGGATGCTATTTCCTTACCGTATTTCACAAAGGCTAATAGGAATAATTTTACCTTGTCTCTTTAGTTATTTTAGTGGTAATTTGGGTGGCAAAATTTGAATTAAGTATATGATCACAAATCATTGTCTCCAAAGAGTATCATCTTGCCTTTTTTACATTTCTGAAATAGTAGGATAAGGTGATCTACGTAGGAGACATCCTTAATATTGCTGTTACAGAGGATGTGAAATGTTTTTTCCAGGGCTTATTTTGATAGCCTGTTTTCACTTAGGTTCCTTTGTAGAGTAAACTCTATTGGGAAGATATACTGAAATTTCTTAAATATAGTGGATCTTTGATCACCTGGACAGCATTTTTACAAACAGCTCAAATGAGAAATAACGACACACCTATTTATGTCTTTGTGAAAGATTCTATTACATAAACTCATCTACTTTCAGAAATTCACTTGTTCCAAACACATATTTTTAAACTAAAGCAAAAACATATATAATAGAGATAATAATGATAATCTTTAAATTAGAACACAGGCATCCAAACTGCAATATACTGCCTTTCCAATATATTTTCCTCAACTCTCCTCTTTTTGTTCATTACGAGCTCTATGTGATTATATAGATAAATCATATATTCATCCCATTTCTCTTTCTCTTTCGTTCATTAGAACCAGGAGCACAATTCAGCAAATACTTAATAGATTTAACTAAAGCCCATTCATGTATTTATCTCAAATTCCAAAGTCTATTTCAATTCTATTCAATTTAAAAGATATTACTAAACTTCCACTGTATGCCAACATTCTAAGTACTGAAGGTGGTAGAAAGATAAATACATATAGTTCACTCTGCTATAATGATTGTTTTAAAAATGCACATTAGTCCTAACATTACTCATATAGTAGGAAATAATTTGAGCATAATACAAATTTTGCATTCGCTTCTGCATGATTTCATCTGTGAGAAACATTAGCTGAATGCAGAAAATTGCACTGGATGAATTTAGTCACTACATAGGAATACATAAAATACACCTCAAATATCTACCACCTGCATGTGTTACAAACCCCATTGATTCATATCTTGTGTTAAAACTTTCAATCCAGTTTCACATAGCTCTTGTTCCGTCTCTTCACAATAATTCATGAGCTGGAAGTCTTCTGGCTTAAAGCAGCATTCTAAAAGGATCTCCATGGACTCACGCTCTTGTCTTATCCCCTGTTCTTGAGTGGGAGAGAGTTGTAACTTATATCTAAAAAATAAAACATGGCAGAGGTCATGGGATATCTCTCCCATGATTATGAAACATTGTATATCAAAAGTGAAAAAAATCTAAAGATGTAATTAAGTTCCCTAATCAGCTGGCTTCAAGTTAAAAGACAGACTATTCTGAGTGAGCTTTACCTAATCAGGTAGTCCTTTAAGAGAAGATCTAGAGGTCAGAGATGGAAGAAGTTAGAGATATTTTCCTACTGTCTGTGAAGAAGCAACAGCCATGCTATGAACTGCCCAGGGAGGGGGTTGGCTTCTACAAGCTGAGGACCTCAAACCTGCAACCCTGAAGTCTATTCTGCCAACAACCTAAATGGGCCTGGAAAAGGACTGGAGCTTTAACTGAGATGGCAGCCTCAACTGACACACTGATTTCAGCCTCTGAGACACTAGCTAAGCTCTGCCTGCCTATATGACCCATAGAACTTCAAGCCATTAAATTCATAGTGATTTGTTAAGCAGCAACAGAAAACTAATAAACCTTCTGATGCCCATATCCACAAACAAACTTCAGGCCATTTTCAAGGTAAAGTGCCTTTTTTTTTAGTAGTAATTTGTGTATTTCTTAACCATTCACTATGTGTAAAAGTGTGCTACTATTTTTATTAGGTGCCTATCTTTTCTTAAATGTCTCTCTAACAAAAATTTTGAGTGTTGTGACTCAACCCTATTTTTACCATAGGCCTTGGCAATTTTACACAGCAAAGTGACTTTTTATGAATATATATGTCATGTTATATTAGAGCTAGCTGCACTTACAATATGTTTGGGGAGAAAGCCTTACACTAATATTTAGAATGCAAGCATCCTATAAAGGGTAAAGCCTTTTTCTAATGATATTCAATGTAATGGACTTATTTGTTCTCACCTCCTATTTTTAAATTAATAAATAGCTTGTGAAGCCTCTGAGGATAAAATCAGATTGTTACAAGGCTTTTCTTTCCAACTTCTGTCCTGATAAACAGCACGTGGTCAGTTTGACACTTCATTTAGGAACTCTTACTCTAAGTGAATTTGTTCTAAGTTCCACTTTTCATAAATTGAGGAGTCATATAGCTTCCTTCTTTGGGGTCATAAGGTTTTCCATTCAGTAAGTACTTAGAGGAATCAGTGAATTGTGGAATGCATCTGAGAGTGCGTTTATAAAAGATTAACCGAGACCTTAAAAACATCCATTTTTTAAAATATGGAGAAAGTAAAACTATAATAAATGGTCTTACAAAGAAAAACTCTTTAAACAAAGATACACCATTGCCAATCAATAGTACTGAATCATTCCATAATAGATCCAATAAATTTTTTATATAACAAATGCGTTCTCTGGCTTCCTTCTTCTAATGAGAGCCCATCGTTGTCTGTTATTAAAGAGTAGAATGAGAAGTAAAACAGAACTTACAGCTGACATTTTTATTGATTGTTATAACTACTATGATAATGGTGCTTTCATCAAGAAAAAAGAAATTACCCTTCACCTGTGTCTATCATATGCCTGTCCTATCATTGTATTTTGGAAGTAGATAACTTGTTTTGATTTTACAGACTCAGAGCTGAAGGGGAATTTGCCTCAGGATGAATTCTGCTTTGAGTGTCACCCATATCTGATTTAGAGCGGAATCTGAACTTTTTGGACTTTTGAGTGGATGCTGGACCAAGTTAACACTTTGGGGTTATTGTGATGGAATGAATGTATTTTACATGTGAGAAAGACATGAATTTGGGGGCCCAAGGTGGAATGCTGTGGATTGTGTTCCCCAAAAGCATGTGTTGGCAACTTAATTTTCAATGCAATAGTGTTGGGAGGTAGGGCCTGAGAAGAGGTGCTTAGGCCATGAGAGCTGTGTCATCATAAGTAGAGGAATGCTGCTACTGCAGGAGTGGATTTGTTAATGGTGATAGTGGGTTCTTTACAAAAGGGTGAATTTGGCCACTCCTTGCTCTCTCTTGCCCCCTCTTTGCCCTTCTGCCATGGATGACACTACAAGACGGTCCTAATCAAATACCTGCCCCTCAATCTTGGATTTTCCAGCTTCCAGAACTGTGAGCAAATACATTTCTATTTATTACAAATTAACCAGTCTGTGGTATTATATTCTGTTACAGCAGCACACAATGGACTAGTATGTATCTGCCTCCTATATCTTAACCTGAAATTCCTTAAAACCTACAACAGAAAAGCTCATGTAAACACAAAATTTCCTCCTAGTTTCACTAGGACCAAAGCAAGAGTATATACAAATGTGTCAGAATGATGAATGGGGACATAATATTTTGCATCCACTTAATTTGTTTTTGCATTCAAATTGTAAATAGGCAAACATTTATTGTGATTTTACTTATGACATTTGCATATATGGTCATTAGCCATTTGCACTACTTACAATCGTGTGTTTGTAGTGGCTCTCTATAAAGATCTTTTATCAGTGGTTATCTGACACTCAAAGCAAGAATCATACCTGTAGGCCAAGAAGCCACAGTAATTGCAATAGGTGGGTATTTAACTTTTATCCTGGGATCCCTCCCTTTGCCATAACTACGTATCTCCATCTTAGGAATTATCATATTCCTACATGACCACCTACATGACTATCCAAGGAATTATCATATGTATATATTATATATATAGTTGATTTGCTTTGTGATAGACACTTGTCCCATAAAGATCCAATTTAATTCCTTCTCTGAGATTTTAGAACCTGAAAGGATTAGGAAGTCTGCAAAGACCTTGCCAATATAGAAGTTCTAAGATATAAACCTTTGTTCTTTCTGATAGCCATGATTCCTACAGGTCAAGTATGAGAGATAATGAAGCAAATGCCAGAGATTAACAGAGACAAGATATGAGATGGAACAGATTTCCTGGTAGAGCTTGGTTCTTGTAGCTATTGCCTTTCCATGGTTTGGTTTTCTAACAGTCATGTGTTTTAAGAGCTAATATATTTCTTTGCTCACCTCCACTAATTTACTTGGGTTTCTGTCACTTGCAACTGATGGAATCCTAATTAATAAACTGTTTAAGAGGTAGCAAATAAATGAACAGACATCATTTCACTTCCTAGCTTGTGCCTTATGCCATCTCAGTTTACAAATTCAGTCTGATGTTTTGGTGTCTTTCTTAAGAATCCTTCCATTTAAAAGCACTGATATCTCTGTATAGGGCTATCAACAGTTGGGACAAGAGACAGTGAGGCTAAGGAGATAAAAGATGCTAAAAATGATTGCAAGTCAAAAGTCAAGCTCTCCTCTAACTAGGATGCAATGAGATTTATTTTTTCATGTGACTTATTACTTCAGAAGTCTTGTTCTTAAAGAGCAATTACACTGAAATGATTCAAATAAGGTCACTAATTTTGTAAATTACATGTCCCAATTCTCTTTCTAAATTTCATGCTCCCGTAAGGCAGAGAATGTGCCTTTCCAATTTTCATATGGCTTTACATCAGACATGTAATAGTCACATAATAAATGTTTGTTGAATTTAACAGAAGGACAGGAGCCATGTGGATGTGGAAATTTGGGTTTGCAACAAAAGTCACACTTTAGAATCACATCTCATATCTGATGCTTAAAATCCTTTAAAATATTGATAAAATAAAAATTCAGTGTTAATTGGAATTCTCTATTTTGACTGTCAGTTCTCTCATTTAAACATTAAAAGTGCTATCATGTATAATTCACTGAATAACAGCAAAAGTCATTCTGAAGTGTTATGAATATGTTTAAACAAGTGCAGGACTAGAAGCTGAGATGTAAAGACTTTCAATTTTGTGGTTTCAAGATCAAATTCTGCAGTGTGCCTATGGGCCTGACCACTGTTCACGGAGGAGCTTTGAGGATTTTTGATGATGTAGAACAATCAGTGGTGAAAGATCAAAGGCTGGAACATTGAGGGCAAATACGGGTTCATACATTGTAAAGGCAGTCGTGCCTTAAATAATTTCAGGGCACAGGAGGAAGCTGCTGGTGCTAGTGAGATAGGCATTCAAAGAAGCCAACTTACCTTCTCTTTAAATGAATAGGAAAAGAAAACCATGGCCCAGGATAGTGACTGCTAAGTTTTTTAAAGTTCCCTGAATGACCTTTAATCAGTTTAAGAAATTAAAAAAACAAAACAAAACAAAACAAAAAAACAGTTTGTCAAGGTCACTACATAAATTGTGATTATTTTCTTTCATATTTATCAATTTGTACCATGAAAACATTAAGCAAAGACTACCCAAAAGCAAGAATGTGATGCAGTTATCTTTAATATAAAATCACATTTAACATATATCTTGCGATTGTTTGCATGTTACCATATTTGAGTTTATATGAACATTATAAAGTTTTCTGTCGTGTTCTATGCTCTTACTTTTGGAATGAGTTAACTAATTTTTGTGAGCATTTCCACTTCAAAAGTCTAAAGCACAGGTTTAGCTTATTGCCGGCGAAAACCTCCCTCTGATCCTGTAGACTACATATTTTAACCTCAAGCTCAAGCCTACAAACTGATCCTCTTGTGGGGAGCCCTGGAATGCCTCAAGAAAATAAAAAACACATTAGGTCACAGAGTTAAGGGTTAGAGATATCATTGGAAGAAAGGAAGGCATTTTGTTCTGTTTTGTTTATGGGATGATATTAAACGCCTAGATGTTCTATAAACTAGGGCCCTTGGGCTATAACCAGCCTGTTCTAGGATAAATGTATTCATGCCCATTTATCTCTATAGTGTCTACAGCTGCTTTCATGCCACAATGGCAAATTGAGTCGTTTTTGAGTATAGAGATCTTACAGCCAGCAATACTGCTTGGACATTTGCAGAAAATGTTTGTTCAACCACCAGAGTTGAGTTAAGGAAGGAGTATGAACTGAGTATTTTACACCTTAACTTCTGCTGCTCTTAGCTTTTTCTACTGTTGTTTTCCTCTGAGACTCTCTTTGCCATTAGGGTGAGAAAGTCTAAATGTCCTACTCTAAACTTAAGGAAAAGTGAGAGAGTAGTCATGTTTCTAAGAGTTAAACAAGCCAAGTTAATTCTTTAGGCTACACATGTGGTCTAGCATAATTCCCCAGAGTCCTAGACTGTAGGAGATTAAGACAAAGTCCTTCCTACATAATAATAAAACGGATGTTTGTCTGGCATTCCCTCCACCTAAATCCCATCAGGAAATTAAGATCCAGGCTACATGCCCTGGCATCAGTGATCTCACAAATATTTAATAACATTGTTTCAAAGAGAAAATCAAAGTGACCTCACATATTCTAACTTTGTAGCATTTTTTTAGAATGAAATTTAAAAAAAAAAATAAGTGAATGTGCTCTGGAGTAAAGATCTAAGAATGTGTTAATTGCAGTAGGAGGATTTTGGTGTGTGTGCTTTTATAAAAATTTCACTTACAGCAAATTTTCTTAGAATGAAATCCAATTTGAGTTGAAGAACTACTGCGGTGTTTTTGTTTTTTTCATTTATTATCTGTCTGCAGAGAGATTGGAGATCAGTACTGTTTCGACTTCAGGCTCTGTGTACTAATGGTGTCATTCCTAACAGCCATTTGGCAACAAACCCATAAAACTTGTCCTAATGGGATTTTGCCTTGAGCACCATCTGTAATTAGGTAGGGGGTTTCCACTGCAACTCCATTACTGTGATTTCTAGGTAAGTCTCTTGGGGCCCCTTTGGCCTCCGGGCCTCCAAGCTTTATAGCATTCGCTGAGCGTTAGGTAAGCCTCATGATACGCAGGCTTGCATGCACGCATGCGTGTACACACACACACACATACACACACACACACAGGATGGCTCATATCCATCAGCAGTTCTGTAATTAGTAAATGTGTTTGTGCTGTGGGTTTTGTTCTTATTTTATTATTATTTTCTTTCTTTTTCACATATTGGTTCTTTTGATGTAAGTACAATCCAACCCAGAGGCACAGAAGTAACCGCAGATGCCACACCAGAAGTGTGCTGATGACACCATCTGCTTTCTGCAATTCTCTCTTGGTCATTGATTTCTCTGGGAGATTTTCTTCAAAATAGTTGGACAATCTCACAGCATGTTGTGTGACATATGGAGTGCTTTCTCACTAGTGACTTCAGCATGCTGTAGTGGGAAGAGCAAGGGATGGGGTATCAGAGGGCCGGATTTAGAAGCCTGGATTAGTTTCCTCACTAGATAAAGCCCTTCTTGTTCTTAGTCTTCCAATCTATAAAATAATGGTAAGTAATTATCAGAGCTGCCTAAGAGGTGCTATATGAATAAATGAGAAAACATTAAAAACTCAACAAATTATGAAGTGCTGTGTAAAAATAAATCATAATGAATTATATTTTTGTTATAATTTTCTTAGTGATAGCCAAATTATTTTCTAGTATCCCAAAGGAAACTTTTATCTCAGACTTAGTGATATTTATGACACTTACATCAGCTTTTCTTGAGATATTAGACTTCTGTTTGAAATTTGTTTTACAGCAGTATTCATAGACAATATGTAACAATAGGCAGTAGGATTATAGAACAAAAGAAATGAGAAGCAGAAAGAGGGGGTTGGGGGGAGGAGAGGAG
>NW_012155618.1:2995453-2995899 GCF_000956105.1 Propithecus coquereli | reverse complement strand
AATAATGCATTTTTAAAATCCTTAAAATATCAATTCTTCATCTGAATCTCATATCAAAGTAATCAGTGAGTAATCAATGAGAGAAATAGGCATTCTCAAACAATAAAGTTATATGTTATCCCATTCTGTTACTGTATAACTTGCCAATTACTACATCCTAAAACTATTTTTCTCTGTCCAAAAGTCGACATTCTTTGTCCTCACACTGTCATATAAACAGGTACCTGCCCATGGAGGTTGATCTTCTTTCCACATTGCTATAAAGTATCAAAATTTACATATTCAACTACCTGGCATAATTAAACAAGGCAAACAGAATTGAAGTACATAGAAAGAGAGGGATGCTTATTAATTTTTTAGAATTTATTACTAAAATTAGCCTTATTATTAAAAAAATAAATCATAATGAATTTATATTTTGTTATAATTTTCTTAGTGATAGCCAA
>NW_012155618.1:2993151-2995403 GCF_000956105.1 Propithecus coquereli | reverse complement strand
TTATATTTTGTTATAATTTTCTTAGTGATAGCCAAATTATTTTCTAGTATCCCAAAGGAAACTTTTATCTCAGACTTAGTGATATTTATGACACTTATGTCAGCTTTTCTTGAGATAGTAGACTTCTGTTTGAAATTTGTTTTACAGCAGTATTCATAGACAATATGTAACAATAGGCAGTAGGATTATAGAACAAAAGAAATGATAAACAGAAAGAGGGGATTGGGGGGAGGAGGGGAGAGAGAGAGAGAGAATTGAAAGAGAAAATATCATTTGGAAATAAAAATTAAATAAAAAACATATTGAACTTCCTTATCAAGTACAAATCCAATGTTAATATGATGCTATCTCCAATTTCCTTCAAATAAATAAGGAAGCTATTAAACAGAAGTGGTTATTTATATTTTGGACAGTTTTTAGGAGGAAATATAACCATATATTAATAAATATTAGCAATAATACTCATGGCTATTAGCATTATGTGAAAATCATCTTCTATAATAAAATAATAAATAGTAGGGAAGGGGAAACAATTTCCTTCCTCTCCTCTAATTCCTTGGTTTGGCCTTTGGTTGTACTTTTCTCTTGATCTTTCTCACGATGGCTTCTTTGGTTCTGGCATGTGGGACAAGGTTCCCCAGTGTCCTGATAAGTTGCCTGAATGTACTCTTTCTACCACCCCAATCGCCTAATGCCTCCCAGCTGTCCTCCTACTGATGAGGACAATTATTCCCTGCTCTTAAAGTTGGATGCTCAAAATCGGGTTGCCTGGCTGGGGACACATGTTTTCTAACAATCCAACTGTCTCTATAGATGGATCATAAGTCCTTGATTTAAAGAGGAAAAGTATAAAAACCCACTTGGCCCTCAATTCCAATGTACTTTCTTTTGTCCAGGTTTACAAGCCACAAAGCTTATATTTTGCTCCATATCTTATGTTAATGATTTCAAAATCAGTATAGAATCCATTAAGTTGAGAGAAAAGAAGATGGGCAGAGCAGAAGAGCTTAGTAAGTAAAAATAGTGTTTTAAGATTCAAAAATATGTCTCGACAAGATATTTGGCTCCAGTCACCTTAACCTGGGAGTTGTTCACTCTAATCGTTGACTACTGTGTTGTTCCATCCTCTCCCTTTTCAAAGTGAGTTTTACTGTGTGTATCCTGTTCCTCTTTCATGTTACATGTTGGCTGAGGCAGAGAAATATATCCTGAGCCATGGAGCGTCACATCCAGAAGTGGCCACATCCTGGGCTTGGAGCTAAAAACCTGAATGGACTGAAACCTTGAGTTTGGTTCCTAGGAATGGGACAAATTTGGTTATGTGTGAGAAAAAGCATCCTACGATTACTTGGGTGGTCAAAGCACCGATTGTTTAGAGATAGGTATTGCCCCCCACCAATAACTCCTTATCTCTTTCTTTCCCCTACATTATCTGTGTACATAGTCACTCATAGTATAGATGCTCCCCTGTCTTGATTACAGCTATGTTTGGCCACTGGACTAAACTGTGGGAAAGAACTGTGAGTAAAAGTAATGGGTACAAAGGACATCCTTAAAGGCAGGAGAGGACGTGCCCTTCTTTTGTATTTAGTTCAGAATTTGATATTTCCTGTACTCTGGATATAAGTTTTATCCTTGTAAATAAAAAAACATTTTCTAGATGATCATCAAAATTCAACTACCAGGTTGGCAAAGCCTAGCACTTTCTGGTAACACTCTAAACCTGTATCAGACAGGTATAGCCAGAACATGACATTGGCAAATTTTAAAGTAGATAAAGCTTGTTTTTAGCTCAACTAGTGTCAGTTCCCTGATAAGAGAGGAAGGTTAGAAGTTCTTAGGGGGTAGGGGGAGCAAACTTATTCATACTAATGTGTCAGTCACTCACTACATTAATTCCCTGAAGTGTTTTCCTTTTGAGGAAAGAAAAATACATATTTATCTCTCATATACTTACACATACATACACACTATTATATTCATACGCACATATATTTTTATATAGACATATATATGTGTGTATATACACACATAAAAAGAGGAAAATTCTTACTTTAAGGAAATTAATTTGAAATGACAGAACTTCACACATTCAGTTGAAGTTCATGCAGAAAAATAATTTGAAGTATCTGTATTGAGATATCACTAAGAAAATTGTAACAAAAATATAATTCATTATGATTTATTTTTACACAGCACTTCATAATTTGTTGAGTTTTTAATGTTTTCTCATTTATTCATATAGCACCTCT
>NW_012155618.1:2990814-2991181 GCF_000956105.1 Propithecus coquereli | reverse complement strand
ATAAACTAGCACTAGCTGGGTACAGCACACCACTGCTCCCCTTGGAAAACATAGATGAGTACCCTGTAGTTTGTCTCACAAAAAAGCAGGTATTCACTAAATCTTTGCTGAATGAACGTGGATGTGAAAGAATCCTATGGACATTTACACCGACAGAAACAAACAAAGAATGCAAGGAATGCGCTGAGAGGTTTATCAACTTAATCTAACAATTGTGGAAAGTTAATTTATGATTAAAATAAAACTCTGTAAAGTAGTTAGAAATTGTTTCCCTTCTCAATTTTATATTCTTAGGAGGAAAAACAAAAGAGATGACCTAGATAGCAATTTTAATTAAATATGCTGATTATCAAACTTTCTGAATTCA
>NW_012155618.1:2981463-2982690 GCF_000956105.1 Propithecus coquereli | reverse complement strand
TTAATGGGGCCAGAACATCAATATTTTTAAAAGATACCTTGATGATTAATATGCAGACAGGTTTCAGCATCACTTATTCAAATGATTCACTGGAAACAGTAGCTGTGCTGTAACTAGATGCCTACATTTATGGTCTATACTTTCTTATCACAATTTATTCCTCTATCCATGACAATTTGACTCTATTCTGCCACTTTTGTGAGCTCCAGACTCCTATATCCTACTACCTTTTAGATGGCTACACTTGTACAACCTGCAGGAATCTAACTCTTAAAACACAACACACTGAATTTATTACCTTGGTCTCAAATCTGCCCCTTCACTGCTGTTATATATTTCAGTGAAGGGTTTGTAATTCACTCATTTGTGTAAGCCAGAAACATAAGCATCAGCCTTACTGTCTTGCTTGTCTACTTCCTTCACATCCAATCCTACACACCAAAAATCCCATAGATTCTCTCTCTTATACATCTATATCTATCCAAGGCTTTTCATATTCAAGGCCATCACTCTAGTGTCTGTATCTTCTCTTGCCTGGGCTATTTCTTTAGCATGCTCAGAATTCTCTGATGTCCTTCATGATTGTCCCTTGCTTGCCTCTCAGGTCTCTTCTTCTCACCCTGCTCTGTACTAGTCACACGAACTTTCTTTCTGTTTCATGCATTTCTTACTTAACTCTTTGAACATGCTGTCATCACTCTTGGAATCATAGTGTTCTAATTCCTCTTTCGTCTAGTCCTGACTCCTTCCCTTGTGCTACCTCTTCAGGGAGACTTCCCTGACATTCAAATCTGGATAAATGTTCTTCTTAGGGGCTCTTATGGTACTGTACTTCCTTTGTTATAGCACCTAAAACATCGCATTTAATTCTCTATCTACTTGATTATTTACTGAAAATAACGAAAGTTCTCTGATGGGGATGCATTGGCTTTGTTCCCAGCTGTATTTCCAGTGATTTTCCCAGTGCCTTAGAAGTATTAATCATCACTCAACAGAATTTGGTGAATGAATTATTTACAAACATGAAAGGAGACACCTTATCTTGAAGCAGGTATGTATGAGTAGGTTCATCTACAGAGATAAACTACTAGGAAGAGGCAGGAGGCAAAAGAAAATTTTACAAAAGCCAAAGTTCATTGTCTTCAATATTTTTCCAAAACGTATGGTCATATTTATCCAAGGCAAATTCTGATTGTAGAATGTTCAGTTGGGAAATTGAGAAGTGCC
>NW_012155618.1:2980696-2981413 GCF_000956105.1 Propithecus coquereli | reverse complement strand
GGAAAATGGCACACATTTTTCTTTTCACATCCCATTGATACAAAATAGTCACAGAGTCTTGCTAGTATTAGTGGGAAGCCTGAGAATGCCATTCCTGGTTGGATAGCTCCCTCCCAGTGATAGATTGACATTATAGAAAGTAAAACACATTTTTGGTAGCTAAGTAGTGGCCCGTTTTGGCATTGAAAAAATAGAACAATATTTTTACCTCTATTATGATAAATGCCCATGTTTCTCTCTCAACTTTGCTAAATAACATATTTTCTTCTGACTCCAAATAAGCCAAACAAATTTTACTCAAAATTATTGGAGATAATTCAGACAGTTCTAGACTGTCTGATTTTTAAATCATATCCTTCTGGGCAATCAATATTAGCTGACTTCTAACTGGCCATAGATCATGCATAAATTCTTTCATTTTTTAGGGAATTTTGGAAAAAAACAATTCTTGGAGAATTTTCCCAGAATATACTTGATTGATACCACTTAATCTTTTGTTCAAATGAACATGTTACTGACAACTGTTTATCATTTCAAGCCCGCAAGGGGTTGGTTCAAATATTCTTTTTGTTTCTTTGTGTTTTATATGTGCAGATCCCAGATTCTCTTTGCTATCTAGGACTCAGAAAGAGAATTCTGGAAGTGAGTATGCAGATTAGGTCTCCACTCACCCTCCTTACACTGTGCTCACCTCAGCTCCCTTCTCAACTGCCCAGA
>NW_012155618.1:2977044-2977666 GCF_000956105.1 Propithecus coquereli | reverse complement strand
TACTAGGAAGAGGCAGGAGGCAAAAGAAAATTTTACAAAAGCCAAAGTTCATTGTCTTCAATATTTTTCCAAAACGTATGGTCATATTTATCCAAGGCAAATTCTGATTGTAGAATGTTCAGTTGGGAAATTGAGAAGTGCCCTTCCAGATGTTCCCAAAGTGTATTTCAGAGGAGTGGGCAGGATGTTTACCAATGGCAAGTAAACAGTGCCTCAGAGCAATTTAGGAAGCAATCAAAATAATCTATTTGTAAAGGTTAAAAATCTGTATTACTTGAGAATATTTATAAGTTTTCTACAGCTCAGGTATGAGAAGAGAGATAACAGATTATGGGGTTTGTACAGAGCTTCGTTGGGAAGTTGTTAGGAGTCCAGGGTACTATTAATATAAGAGGTTACATAGTTTGTAGAATGTGGAAATCACCCTATGGAGTTGAGACCCAGATTTGAGGATTTGAAAACATGAATTCAGGTTTAGGGCAGATGTGTGTTCTGGCCAGGGTCATGGATATAGTAAAAATCAGAATATTATGACAGAGTGAATATTTCATACAAAATGCAAGCATCTAAGGAGAATTTTACCAAATGTAATTACTTAATAATTTTCCTTTTATCTTTATAA
>NW_012155618.1:2975631-2976201 GCF_000956105.1 Propithecus coquereli | reverse complement strand
AGGAAAGAAGCTTTGAGTCAAGACAGAGATTCCCAAATACTGCGAAATCTACAAGTTGCACAGCAACGGGAAGTAACCCACATCACTCAGCGGAAAATCAATTCAATGACAAGAGAGGAAGGACTGACTGTCTTTCGTTTCTTCCTCTCACATTATTTCTTGTTATTGTGAGCAGAAAACTTTACAGATAGAGGTGATGACAAATTTGTCTTGGAGCCATGATCTTATTGTCCCCATAAATCCTGCTCAATGTTTAATTAGACTAGAGATGTGTATAAGCTACATAACTGAACTCACTTAGGTTTTCTCAGGTGAAGACAAATGTCTTAGCATTTTAATCTTTTCTCATTGAAGCCTATTGGGCCTATTTGCAAAGAAAATTTAATAGTCTTACACTATTTAGAAATACTTTATTTTAGGATGTCTCACCTTTTTTCATTTATCTGATTTCCATTGCCAGTAGAACTGGTCAGAATAATTTTATTTAGAATAAATTTCTTGGTCTTATTATGATTCTGCAAGTGTTATATGGTAACTTAATAATAGTTCTTAGACATTTAAGTCACTAGG
>NW_012155618.1:2971106-2973873 GCF_000956105.1 Propithecus coquereli | reverse complement strand
AAAAAAAAAAAAAGGGGGGGGTTGCTGCTGAATGTGGTTTCAAGAAAGGGCTCTGAATATATTAAGATTAGATTCTAAATCACCTGAAATCAGAAACTTTGTTTTGCTCTTCATTTACTCATTGCCAATAAATATGTGTTGGCTGAATAAATATAATTATAAATGTAGACAAAACATTATAAGAAAAATCACACATGAAAATTTAACCTTCAGAATAAGTATGCAACTATTTAAATAAATTAATTTGTAAACATTTCTCTTTCAAAGTGCTGATAAAACTCTTTCTATCCCTTTCCAAAATTTGATTGCAATTTGGACCTGACAATCAGTTGTCCTTTTATTGACGCAAATATTTTAAGTGTGTTAATGCTGCAGTCCCTCATAAAATAAGCTTTTGATGACAAAACAATATAATGGTTCCACACCACTGAAAGCTATAGAACATTAATTTATTGCTTCCAGAGTTTATGTTTGAATGGAAAATAACAAATATTTCCTAAATAGGCAATTTATACATTTGTATCTTTACTGATATATTCAGTATGTAGTTTAACTCTTTTATTTCTGGATAATTATAGCACTTACCACAAAGACAAGCAATAAAAGTCTCCTGAAAATATAAGATTTGGATTATTCAATAATAATATACTCTGCATTGTTAATGGCTTATTGGTTAGGAATTAATGAAATGCTATCTGAATGTACATTAGTGTATTTTTCAGTGGAAACTATTCAGAGTCAGACTGTTACTGGGGTAACAGTAGCATATTCTCTTGCCTTCCTGGAAACAGCTGTTATCACCTTTAAGATAAAGTGTAATTGAGTTATTCAGGAGATGTTTTGCCCAATATCTAAGTGTGCATCATTAATGAAGCTAAAATGAACTATAGTTTTCCAGATGTCAGAAAAACCTCTTTGTTTTCCTGGCAATATGTCTCCAAACATACCAGATGCATTCACGTGCAGTCTGTTCTACTTTATTTCGACAGTTTGGAGGAAGAATATATCAATGTGATTTAAAAATAGATATGTGTAATAACATTTTTCTATATTAAGGAAGAAATAAATGTAATAACTGTAGCACATGTAATTTAATGGTGATCGTAGGGATAGAGGATTTATACAAAAGTCAAATGACAGATTAACTGTTCTTTGAATAATAGTTGGAAAATATTGCTAAGTGAAAATGCATATAATGGAATTCTTTCTACTTGTTCTAAATTTTAAAATAATTCTGCAAGCATCAGGTAATAATAAAACTGGAGTGATTAGGTAATTTTAAGTGTCCGTCCTGTGATTTTGCTGATCAATATGTGCAACATTTAATGAAAAATGTATAAGAAATTTAATGATTAGGAGAGTATGGTCTGTTATTCTTAAGGGCAGCCTCTTTCGCTCACTTTTTCAGCTCTCTCAGTCTATCCAGAACTATAATTTTTTTCTTTTAAAAGACAATTGCAAGTAACTTATAGCTTCACCTGTACTCTTCATAATAAGGAAATATTTCCTGTATTAGTTATAGAAAAACAGGTCAGTGGACCACATAACATCTTTTTTTGTTGTTCCAAATGATAATTACTGGGCCTTTGTTCTCAGAGTAGGAGAGATGGACCTTGAGAGTTCAGCGATTTTAGCAAGATAGTGCAATAGAAATAGACCCTCACAGGAACACTGATTTAACAACATATGGCCCAAGAGCCTTTACGAGAACTTCAGAAATCATCCAGGAATTGGCGATACCCCAGGCAAGCTCAAAGCCAAGAGTAGCAACTTTGCAATGGGTAAGAAAAGCTGTTCCATTTCAAACAAGTCATCCCCTTCCCCAAAGCAGCATGGAAGGAAATTGGAAGGAAAAGGTCAACTCAGGACTTCTCCTTTGGGAGGGAAAGAGGAGAGTGTAACACACATCAAACATTTCAGCTTTTGGAGAAGCTACCCAAGGGACTCACTTGAGTGCTGACAGTGAACTGGCATACTTTGAATGCCCGGAGACAGCAGAGATCAAAAGAGAGCTCAGCAGCTGTGCAAGCACCAGACAGCACATAATACCACACACAGAAACCAGCATAACTCACCACAATTGGGAGTAAGTGGCTGGCTGGTGGCTTCTCTCTTGGGATGGAAAGAGGAGAGTGGAATGTGCATCTGATATTCACCTTTTCTGGGGGCTTCCTGAGGTACTGTTTTCTGTCTTGTCTGACTCAGAGTGCTAATGGGAATCTGGCATAATTTAGATAACTGGATACCACAGAGAACAATACAGCTCATCAATGTGTGGCGGTGCCAGAGAAACTGCAGTACCAAAGAGAGCCACTTAAAGAGCAAAAAAGACTAGAAGCTCCTGAGAAAGAAACTGGAAAGCCTCTGTAATTAGGAAATTACATGTACAAGACTAGAGAAAATGCATGCCCATAAAGGTTTTAGAAGCCCTCAGAATCTCTAGCTGGTTTGACTGATTAAGGTATTTCCCTGAAATACTTTAAACACTGGGAGAGGTGCCTGGTTTTTTTCAAATGCATGGATCCCAACACAGAGCTACAAGGCACACAAAGAAATGGGGAAATATGGCCCTATTAAAGGACCAAAATAAATCTCTAGAAACTAAGTCTAAGGAAATGGATTTATATAAACGACATGACTAAGAAGTTTAAATGAAGTAAAGAGATAACCACTGAGATCAGAAAAATAATACAAGAACAAATTGAGAATAACAACAAAGAATTAGAAAAAAAATTAAACTAAACAAAACTTTTGAAGTTGAAGAACA
>NW_012155618.1:2969803-2971056 GCF_000956105.1 Propithecus coquereli | reverse complement strand
TTGATAGCTCAATACAATATCATTAAAGTAGAGTATTTTACCAAATCTCATATATGTAGGCACATTACATCTTGTCTTTACGGAGAATGATGCCTTAGAAGTCAATATTTTCCCTAGACTTAAATGCTTTCCTAAAAGATAGTAGACAACCTCCTGAGGAGTGAATATTCCAAGGAAATCACATTCCTAATCATCCTAAATGGGCATAACACACTGTTACAAAACTTTTGCCTGACCTTTAGAGGGAATTGGGGAATTGGCAATGTTTATTCAGTGCACGTGTGAAAGGAGGGAAAGTCAGGTGTCTCCTACTCCACCGTTTTGCTGACATCCCCTTTTGTACTATTTTTCTAACTATAATGGCAAATTCAAACTAGAACAAATGCGTGAGAAATGTAAAAACTATGCTTTCTTTCTTGGAAAAAAGGTGTCCAGTGTTCCTGTTTGTGCCTGGAAATCAGGCTGTGGACTAGATATAAAACCAAAGCTAAGACTTTTAGTATTTGAAGAAATTTTAGCAGTGAAGTGGCAAAAACACAGGCTAAAAGGTCATGCTCATTGGACAACTCAATTTTGCCATCTGTAAAATCAAGATAGTAATTTCTGTGTTGCTGGTTTCATTGAAGGAATAAGCCAAACAGAAGACATAAAGCCCAACCAGTTTTGGCAACACTGTAGGCCTGTAATAAATGTTAAATACTTTCCCAGGTCATACTTAAGAGTAAGAATTTGGTATATAATCTTCTAATTTACACACAATAAAAAGGGGGAGTTATTTTTTTCTGTAAAGTTTTATTGAAACTTTTAAAATATCATTTGAAGCATCATTCGATATATAAGAATTCATCTATATGCCATTATCTGAACTATGTCTTGTCTGCCAAATGAGGTACACTTGTCATACACAGGTAGAGAAAAGGATAAATGATCAAGCCTCTATCTTTGAAAAAATTACAGTATAACCAGGAAGGCCTCAAAGGAGAAAACAATTATAGAATAATAAATAAAACTTAATTCACAAGTGTAATGGAATCACCAGTTTTGGATACAGGGCGAGGGATTTTTAAGGGCAATTTCTGATCTTGGAATTTCAAGGAAGTAGTTAGGTTTGAGATAGCAAACATGAAACTCTTAAAATGCGAAGTGTCCTTGTCAACTGAAAATCAACAGAAGTAATAATGAAATGATAAGAAGGAAAGAATAAGCAGCAGTAGAAATAGAATTAATATTTATCTGAATGCACTCAATGATCC
>NW_012155618.1:2966641-2968366 GCF_000956105.1 Propithecus coquereli | reverse complement strand
TAATTTAGAGTGGAAAGGCATATGGAATAATATATTGCTGCTCCACTGAATTTCAAAAGAATTCATTATGATTAATAATATTACAATAACAATTGGAGGAAGTAATAATGATTTGCTGCATGTTATAAGGACTCATTGAATAGTTTTAATCTTACTACATTTAAACACTGAACTGCAAGTAAATTCAGCAATACTCAATAATGAGATTTGGGACTCATAATAATGCCATTAATCATAACTAGATTTTGTACATTTTATGGTAAGAAATATATATTTGTTGGATTTGATTTAAAATATTTTATTGATTTTGATTAAGCTACATGTGTGAGATTTGGGGCCTACAGTGATTATGTCTTTACAAAAGCCATATTTTTAAAGTGATTGATAAGTTTAGTTCCCCCATTCCATATTTATGCCCAAATTCAACCATTTCATACAATTAAGAGAAATAGAATGTTTTGGGAGAAAATAAACAATGCTTTAGCTAATAAAAACACAGTAGGATCCAATTTTCTGTTGTTTAGACATCATCAGTTATTGGAGAAATCCTCAACATTGAATCTGGGTGCAATTTTTTAAAAATGAGTTCAGGTAAATTAATAGTTAAGTTTCTGGCTCTGTGTTAAACACTAGGGATAGGAGGGTGAAGTGTATGAAGGAGTTAAGCTGCTCGCTGTCATGGAATTCCCAACAAAGCAGAAACAGAGGCACATACAACTCAATATAATACAATGTAAAACCTGCTCTACTAGAGAAGGGAATGAAGTACCCCAAGGAGAGAACAATTTCTTCTGCTTGAATAGTTCACAGAACACTTCATAGAAGAGATAACATTTTCAGCTAGACTTGATGGATGAGAGAAATTTCAGTTGTTGAAGGTGGCATGGAAAATGTGCCAAAAATAGTAGCAGAGAAATGGTGATGCTCAGGGACCACAAGATGCATTGGAAAGATCTCAGACTCTTCTGTGATATGTAGAGTTAATCAAGCTCTCCCAAACATTCAGAACATTTCCATGGGAACTCAGTAATCCTTAAACAGCTTTGCCAAAAAAAGAGTAAACACAACTCCTAATTCTGAAGCATAGTCTAGAAAGATATCTTAAAACTCTCCTCAAAAGTCTCTTGGTATTGTTGCATTTTAGTTCACATATCCCTGAAGACTTATTGATCAGGGCACTTCAGGTATTGGGGTGGAGTCAGTCACAAATACAATATAGCCTCACACTTATGCAGCTCAACTTAACCATGCACATGGCCGAAAATCATTCCTACCTATACTTTCTAAACTTTGTTTAATGCAAAGTAAAGGGAGTTATTTAAGAACATTCTATTAAACTTCAAAGCAGAAAAAAATGAATACTGTATCTAAATTGAAAAGGTTAGAAAAAATTGAGTCCTTTGGTAGAGCAAGGCAATACTTGATCTCATATGTGTAATATAATATTTGTTTGACCATAACAGATTGCTGTTCAAACCTTCAGTAATAGATTTTATGAACGGTTGTAAATAAAGACTATATTCTGTACATGTTTAAACTAAAGCCTTTATAAAAGTATTTTTGACATTAAAAAAGAGGAAGTATTGTCATCTGATTCAATTCTTATAAAAAGTAAAACAGATTCTTAAAAGGGGTTGCTGCTGGAGGAGGGGGGAGGAGGGAGGAGGGGACGGGTATTTGTATACACAAGGAGTGCAATGCGCACTACCCGAAGGATGGACATAT
>NW_012155618.1:2931954-2963037 GCF_000956105.1 Propithecus coquereli | reverse complement strand
CAGAAATGAAGGAGAAACAAAGACTTTCCCAGATAAATAAAAGCTATAAGAATACATCACCACTACACCAGCCTTAGAAAAAATGCTAAAGGGAATTCTTCCAATTCAAATAAAAGGACACAAGACAGCAATATGAAAGTATATGTAAGTATATGTAAGTATAAAACTCACTAATAAAGGTAAATTTATACACAAATATAAAATATTGTAATACTATAATGGTCTATAAATTGCTTTTAATTCTAACATAGGAGTTAAATACAAAGCATAAAAACTATAAATTAAAATATGTTAATGTACACACAATATAAAAAGATGTAATTTATGACATCAATTTTTAAAAGGTGAGGGAGAAAACGAGTAGAGTTTTTATGTGTGATCCAAGTTAAGTTGTTACCAGCTTAAAATATATTTTTGTAATGATAAGGTATTTTATGTAAGCCCTATGGTAACCACAAGAAAATACCAATATCAGATATAAGCCCGGGCAACAGAGTGAGACTCTGTCTCATCACTACAAAAAAAAAAAAAAATGAGCAAAACAGAAAGGAAGAAACTAAGGGAGGAGGAGGGTCCAAAAAGCTACAAGACAGTGCTATGGACTATTTATGTTCCCCTAAAATTCATATTCTGTGGCCTAAATTCCCAATGTGATGATATTTGGAGATAAGGTCTTTGGGAGGTAATTAGATCATGAGGGTGGAGCCCTCATGAATGAGATTAATGCCCATATTAAAAAAAGGAGGAGACACAGGATCTCACCCTCCGGTCTCCACAAAGTGAGGATACAATGAGTAAATGGTCATCTGTAAACCCTGACTCAAGCATAATAAAATCAATACATGTAACCAAAAACATGTGTACCCCCATAATATTCTGAAATTTTAAAAAAGTAAATGAAAGAAGAATTTCATGTTTAGGTGGGAAGGTAGAGCATGTAGTACTTTCCAGATTTTTAATCTTAGCATTTCCTCCTCCCCCTTCCCACTGCCCAAGTATCTTGCTGGACTAGTTTCCCAGACTTATTGCTTGGAAAATGCAAAGGGGACTATCCTTGGTGTTGAAAGGGACCTCGCGAGTAAGGGCCACATGATCAATGTTTTCCAACAAGTGCCTCCTCTCTAGAAGGTTGAATTGCTTGTTGATCATGTTCTGCACCACAAACAGCATCGGGCCTCTAAGCCAAGGGTTTCATTTGGCTACTTATGGTGTCTATCACTTGGTGCAGAAATTTGAAATTTCAAATCATTCCCCAATCTTCCCTCCGAGTGTTTTATTAAAATATTTTTAAGATAGTCTTGATAAGTTCTCAAGTTTTAAACTTACATAATGTGTTAGTCGCAATACGAATTTAAAAATAAAGGTCAGGGTGGCGAGGACTGTGGTTTGAATATAGAGATCTAGTAGCCCTTTCCTAGAAAAAGACTAAAATGAAGAAAGTAATATAAATATAGCAAAATCCCACATCGGTATATCTAATAGCTAATATCACAAATATCAAAACCCTGCTGGAAAAAGAAAACAGGAGAAAGAAAACAAAGGGGAAATCATTCATCTTTAAAAAGGGGTTTAGTTTCATTAGGAATATATATATCCAAAAGAGCTAAGGAGAACAGACATACATCCCTTACTTTAAATAGGGAAAGGATATAGGAGAAGGCACTATCTGAAACAAATAAGGCACACTCCTATTGAAAATTGTTTATGCAATGTGTGCAAACAACATGAAAAACAAGCTATCTTAAATATTTGATGTTGGCGACATGGAATTTAAAGAAGTGTGCGACGCAATTTTTCCTTTACTTTAGTAGGCTGTGGGTTGTGGTTGTAATAGTAGAAACAAAGAGTGGGGGTGGGGATGGGTCCACATCTCAGCACAGAAGAGTGTGATTGTGTTGTTGACATTGTCTTAAATGTCTGTGAACAGTGATAAAAAAAATAAGACCACCTCTTATTTTGTTTTATTATTTAAAATCTCTACAAGCAGTGCATCTCATTTTTGTCTGCATTTGAGAGAGACCACTTCTTCTACTACTGCCTTCATAGCCACTGGTTTACTGTGCATTAGAAATGGAAACCTGGCTAAACTACCTAGTGGAAATGGCCTGATGCCAAAGTGACTACGCCAAACTGAGAGGACAAAAGAACATAAAACTGAGGATCTCCCAGTAGGGGTGGCCCATACCACATCTTCCTCTCCACCCTCCTAGTTATGAAACAGTACAGAATTAATCAATTCTAATATATTCAAAGAGAGACTATTATGCTACATTAAAAAATAAGTTTTATAGAAGAATATCAATATTATAGAAAAATGTTTCAAATACATTGGTTAAGTATAATAATGCTACAATAGAGAGGTTACAGTATATATATGTATATATATACTCATGTATATATATTCACATAGAAAACATGAAACTTGAACAGTAGAATTACATTCCATTTTTGTTTCTTTATTTCATGATTTTCTCTTTTTTAACTTTATAAACAAGCGTTATAATTATTATTAAAAAGACAAGAAATTTGAAATTTTAAAAGTACGTTTTATGTCTAAAGGAACATTATAGCAATGTGGACTTGTACAATAACTTTATTGATGATTTCTCTTCTGAAAAGTTATTTAAAAAGCAGCCTCTGCAAGACTTTAGCCAGCTGCATGTGGGTGTTCACATTAACACACACACACACACACACACACACACACACACACACACATATACACATGAATGTCCTTTTTAATATCACAGTCATCCAACAATAATCTCTTGAAGATCAAGATGCTATAACAGAGGACTCTAGAATCAGATAACATTAAGATTTAAATCTGATTTTCATTCCTTGTGTGACCCTATGAAAGTTTTTTTTCCTAAATAAAACCTGTACATCTTTTTATCTAGTCCCTTAAATATCTGGACTTAACAACATGTCATTCATATGAGGTTTAAAATTGGAAATATATTTAAAGTGCTTAGTGGAAGTCTGGCACATTATAAACACTCAATAAATGCTTATCATTTTTATTAAGTAATGACTATGCAAAACACACTGTGCTAGGAATGTTGTGGAAATAAAGGTAATACTATAAGATGATCTGTTTTTTCAACGTAATTTTGTAATCAATACTTGTGAAAGATTAGAGAGAATAGAAATAATGTAAAATTCTATTTTTAGTTTGATTATCAGCATTCATGGTGCAAATCTATTAACTCATTATCTATTTTCATTTTTATTTATTATAACAGGAGGATGAAAACATTTTCCCTTATTGATGGTATACTATACTGCCTTTTCTGATCATCAACTAACATTGTAGAAAGTGGTGTTTGTTATCTGGGGCATAGGCAAATAAATATTTATTTAATATAATTGGAAATTTGGGTCAGTGACAGGAAATGCTACTCAAACATGAAAGATCTGTCCACATCATCATTTTCTGAGTCTTGAAATTCCCAGCTGCTATAATACAGCTCAGTTGAAATATTAGAAGTGGAATTTCACAAATCTGTTAGCTTGCCAACATTTTTATACAGCAAGAAAAAAAAAATCATTGTCATTCCAGACTTTTGTCTCTGCCAATGTAAGGAATACTTTATCAAGAATGCTACCTTAAATGACCTTTCAGAATTTCAGTATATATTTTCTTCACTGAATCTGTAGCCACTCCACTGACAAGAGTTGGCTACAAATAGTTGCTATGCACAAGACAACAGTTTCAGGAAAGGTGAAATCTATAGACAAAGGATTCTAAAGCATAGGTGATATGTCCAAAATTAAGTTTCCTTAACAGGTCTTATAGCCAATGAAAGTAAGTACTTTGGACTCTGCAACATAAACCTGAATTGCGAACAAAAAGGAAAGAGAAAGAGAAGGAGGAGAAATAAAGGGGAGGAGAAAGCAGGAATAGGAGCAGCAGAAAATAGAAGGAGGTACAGACGGATGAGGAAGAGGAGGGGCCAAAGGAGGAATAGGTAACTAAGAAAGAGAAGGGGATTGGGAGTACTTATATGTATCTTTGTGTCTGTTCTGTGGTTTTGTTCCAGATTTATAGTTTACTTGGTAGTACAAGAGAAAAAAAAAACTATTGGATCCTTTTCAGAAGCTTTCAAACATGCATAAGCCTCTTCCACCTCTTAAAAAAAAAAAAAGGCAGGCAAAGCTACTAAACACACAAATGCACACAAGCAACAAGAAAATTCCTCAATTCTACACTTCTCCTTTTGAAATTGTTTTATTTCTCTCCTTCCTTTATAACTAATTTTCTTGGAAAACCTGCCACTTTCTTGTCTTCCATTCACTTCATCTTAATTTGAATCTTGTTCCATCATATTTGCTGTACAGAAAAATACTAATGTCATGCTTTTAATGACAATCTAATTACCAATTCCAACATAATTTTTTCAATTCTTATACAACATTTTACAGTGTCTGACGTTGCCGATTAATTCTCTTTAGGGATCCTTAATAACATTCTCCGCAGATTTTCCTTCTATATCTCTGACAGCTTTTCAGGTGACTTCCATTGGCTTCTTTGTTCCTCTGAGTCCTTAAATATTTCTTAAGATACTCATTCAGCCCTCTCAATTTTTGTCCTAACATATTTTCTTGTGTAATACTACCATTGTATTTTTAGCTTTTATAACTACCAATTGCATAACAAATAAATGAATTTGTAAATTAATTAACTTACTCCTAAGTCACTGTTTCCATCACATACCATCTGTGAATCTCCTGACACACCTGTTTAGTGTCTTCTAGCTATCTCCACCTGTTAGCCCCTAACATGTCTCTCCTTTCAAAATGAGTGCCTCTCCTTGCTTTTTTGGCTTTTTTGTTTTTTTTCATTCTTGGGAGAGGCACTACTATTTACCTACTTGACTACGTCAGTAACAGGGGATTTATTCCAGACACCTCCTTCCCTACCATGGTTCAAATTCAATTAGTCAGAAAGTGCCCCGGATTGTATCTCCTATTCCTATTATATATAATCTATTCCTCTCTAGTTGCATGCTTATTATTAATTCAGATTCTAATAACACCATATATAGTTCTACTCACCCATCTATCCTGCATAAAAATTGGTTTGATCTTTCTATGTTGCAATTTTGATAACATTATTTCCAACATAAGGTCATTCAAAAACCACCCCCCATTGGCTACAGAATAAATTTAATCTTCTTAGTATTATTGGAATGTAGGCATGGAACTTTTTTGACCTGCTGCATGCTTTCTTTTTTTAAGCCTTCTCAAATAACCTTCCTATCAATCATTCTATTTTCCACTACACAAAATAATTCATAATTCATCAAACTGGCCATATTTACAAAACCTGTGCCTTTGCTCATGGTGATTCCTCTTCTTGGAATACATTTTCTTCTTAGCTACATATATAGTTTTGTCAAATTCCTACAAATTCTTTAAGGCTCACATTTCACTTCATTTCCTTTGAGTAGTTCTCATTGGGTTTTTGTTTTGTTTTGTTTCTGTGTTTGTTTTTAATAACACCTTATAAATACTGATGTTATAATACTCATTACATTCTCCCTCTGGCTAATGGACTCTAAGTGAGCAGACACTACGTCTTACACGTATTTCTATTCCCAGTAACTAGCTCAGTACTCAATGCATTACAGTTGTTTAACAAATATGAACACAAATGCATGTTGACAAAGGACTTGCATGTCATTGTTCTTCTATTTGTTTGATTAAAAAGGCAAAAATATATCATTAGAAGATTAAATATGTAAGTAAGCAAAATGAAAAACTCAAACTTCAATTAAATCACTCAGATCTATCTGTGATTAACATTTTGGTACTTATTCAAGCATAAATTTATGCAGAGCCTACACAGGAAAAGAAGTAGTTCACAAGGCATATGTAAGAACTGTTTAATTCACTAGTGATCATCAAATCAGCGTAAACTAAGACAACACTGGGAACTCTTTTTAAAAGGAAAAAAAAATCTGGCAATGAATCTAAAATCGCATGATACATAGGATTGGTAAAATGTAAATATAAAATATGTAAAGTATAGGAAATCACACTCATCAACCTTTTATTTTTTCATTTCTCCCTTTCCCCCCGCCCCTTTATATCTATCTATCCATCCATCTACCTATTTGTATTTTCTCACTGTGGAGAGACAGAGAGAGAGAGAGAAAGAAAGAAATATATCCAGGTTAAACTTTAAGAAATAATTACTCTTCCACAGCCAGCCTCATCTTCATCCTCCCTCAATAGCTTTCTTTAATCCTTAGTTCATTTTTGCCTTTAGCTAACTCTTCTGTTTTATGTTGGCCGGAAGAGGAGAAGGATATGTGTGGTGGAAGGAAAAGAGAAACAGATAATGAGGAAAAGATAAATGATGATGAGCACATGATGTCCGGTAAATCCACACCATCTGATAAGGATCCTCACCCTCTGAAACTACCCTTCTCTCAGTCCAGGCTCTTGTCCAATCTTTCAGAGTTCAAAGCCTTCTGCTCAACAAAGCATTTAAAGTGGATTCCCCTTTGTCATTGATTTTTGGCTTCTTTTTAAGGATGTCACAATCCCAGAGCTTTGTTCTCAATGTATTAAATGAAAACCTACCCCTTCTGTCCATGCCTAGGGAGTTGTCAATTACCTTGCATTCATTTGGCCTTTGCTAATTGCAAAATAGACTGCTGTCCTTATCGCCCTCCCAAAGGGCTTTCCCCTCATCTATATATTACATCCAAAATTTTATTACTGTCTATTTTCCTTTTTTTTAATTGAAGGAATTTAATTTTCTTAGAACTCAAAAACATGCTTAAGGAACAACTTTTGGTCCCCCTTGAAGACACTCTTCATGTTGACAATCCACTACACAGCTCATCATTCTCTTGTGAGGATGAGTCAGATTGCCAAAGGAGTGACAGCATAGAACTTGTCTCTTATCCAGTCACTCTGCAAGTTAAGCCTTATTCTATCTTAAAGAAGTTCTGGTAACTTTTTTATCTATCTAATTTTTCATTTTATGCCCTTCATGTTTCTAGCTGATGCCAGATATGGAGATACAAAAATGCAAGAAGATAGTTTCAGTATTTCCCTCCAGAAGGGGATGTTCCAAAATTACTCCAAGAAACACAACTGTAGAAAAATTATGACTGCAGTTCTGACTATTTTAGAAAAATATTTTGGGCCATTCAGGTAGATATCCAGATAGCTAAAAACTTATGACATGCCTGACTAAGCTTTGCATTTTCCATAATGACTTTCTAACAGTGACAAAATGCCATAACAACAAAATAATAAAAATAATGCCAGTAATGATGATGATGATGTGATGACGACGGTAACGATGATGATATTGGTAATGATATTTGAGCTCTGGCAGCACTCTCGAAATATATTTTCGACTATTTGCTATTTGTTTTAGCTATAGTATCTTCATTAAACCTCACAACCACCACAAGAGTTAGAATTGCGAGCTCTGTTTTCTTGGGAAAAAAAGATAAGAAATAAGAAACTAAAGATTGGACCCCATTCATAGTTGACCCAAAGTCTCAAATCTATCTCTCACGGTCTATGTCTTCTTTTGAATACTTCTTTCCTGCTGGGAATTCTAGCAACTTTCATGTAACTTCAAATCAGAAATAATGTGAGGGATCACATAGTCCTGCTCACTTATTTTAGAGGGAGGAAATCAAAACCCACAGACTTAAGCAATGTATGCAGGGTCACTCAACAGGTGAGTTTCAAAGCAGGCCTTAACATTTAATCCCCAGACACATAATACAATCTTCCTTCCATGACATCTGAAATGGCTACAAAAAATTAGGGTTCATAATTTGACAGTTGTGCATAAGTGTACAGGGTGAATGGGATGGAATATTTAAAATCTCTTAAAGTCTGATATATACATTCAACAGAGTACATCCTGCCGCCTATTTTGTTCATAGACAAAAGTCATGCATTTCACATTGTTCAATTCTGAAACAATCTTTTCTTCCCACATGACACTAATAGTATTTTGAGTAGGGAGAAAGTCATTTTCATTCTACTGCAAATTCTCAGGATGCCCCTTATTGGTTTCTTTCTTATTAAAATGATAAGCATATTGGTTTGGGTCTTTAGTCTGTAAGTACACTATTGACTAAGGAGAAGTTATATAAATTCAGTAATATCTATGGCATATCATAGAATTATTATAAATATTATACAATAACTGTTACCCTTAGCTTAATAAGCCCTGAAAAATAATTGTTTTGCATTATAAAACTTGTAACTTCTCACAAAAGGAAAATACCCTGAAGCAATTTCACACCATCTTCACGTATCTTCTGCCAAAAGTTATATAAAGCCAAAACTCACAGCCTAGAGCTGTAGCAATGTAATTAGATTTCTATTTTATAACTAAATTTGCTGATTTCATTGGAGAGTGTTAAGTTATATATTTTGCTTATGATGTCACGATGTCATGGTTAGAGGTTAGAAAAGTTGAGTTACCATTAGTTACAGTTTTAGGGAATGATTTTGAGACAAGAGCAGTACGAAGTTACTATTGAGATGTAAATGAGGCCCACTTAAGTCATGGGATCATGGGTTTATTTGCTCTTTAGAACCTATCCCTCTGCTCAAAATATCTCCAGAATTTGTAGGACAGAAAATAAAATGGCATACAAAGCAGCATATGATGTGGGTGAGCAATTTGATGGTCCAAATATTCAGGATTCCTGAGCCAGAGACATGGGTGATAACTACCTGTGGGAAGGCTGATGTTAGTAGAGGGCACAGTTGCATGTGGTGAGCAAGGTCTTCCCATACAGACTCTTAATAGGAGACATTCTCAACATCTGTTCTGAGGATCATCTGTATCTGCCTCGGCCTGTGTGTTTGTTAAAGAGGTATATTCTTTAGCTCAATCTACCCAAATCAGAATGTATTGAGTTGGAGTCCTGGAATATGTACCTCTGACAAATTCCCCAGGCAATTTTCATGCATACTGAAGTTTGACAACTATTGATCTATAGCTTGGTGACAGGCAGTTGGTGAGAGGCAAGTAGATAATTAACAGGTGCTAAATCCCATGAGGGATATCAGTTGAGTTCCACTGGGAAGGCTGATCACTGCATCAGGGAAACTGAGAGAGACCCAGACAGGTAATTGGTGTCAGGGGTATCTGTCAGACAGAATGGTGGCAGAGCTCCAATCTCAGGGAAGAAATAGATATGTTTGGCCCCTTGTTGGAACAATGTTGAAGCAAGCATGGATGGTAAAAAGGGAATAAGGAGTCAGGTTGAAATTGAGAACATAGGGTCAGAGTTTAACTATAGTACCTACATATAAATATATTTACAAATATATGCAATCATTCATTTGCAGGTTTTTTCAAAGTTCTATCGATACATAATATAAGAAAAGAACAGAAAGCAACACCCTCTCTCTTCATCCCACCCCTACAGAAATACGTGACAAAATGGAGAACAAAATATCAATAAGAATGAAATTGCAGTGGAAACGTTTAAATGGTTATTTACTTTTCTATAAAAAGAGGACTAGTGATCCTGGTGATAGTCTTACGTTTCATCCCACAGCATGAATTCATGCTATTCATTGACTTGCAGGGGAACAGAGGCCTTATTGTGGGGCTACTGTCATTTCTCTTTTATGACCTCTATTTAAAATGCAGCACTAGAATCTGGTGGTTATTCTAGCACTTTCCTAGAAGTCAGCCTCCCTTGTAAAAACTAAGCCATTCTCATCTGATGTCTCCTCAGAAGAGTTCGTCTTAGCAAAAAGGAGGAACCCAATAGTTCTTCTCTGAGAAACCCTGGTCAAATCTTCTCATCCAATTAGATGAAAGAGGGCTGAGGAGGATCAGGAGATAAGAGGAAGTAACTGGCTTTGTCAATATGGTGAACACTCATTGGGAACCCCTCAGCAGAGAACAAGATCTCTTCCTCCTCCTAACATATATGCAAGCTCCTAATTAATAGTATTGTGAAGTTACCTGTCTATCTCTGCCTTACATATATTGTAGCTAATTCATTCATTCACTAAACACTTTTTTTAACCTCCCTTGTGTGCAATGTGGTGATATAGGCACATCTCTAAATAACACTGTTGATGTCCCTAAACTCATGGAATTTGGAATGCCCAATGGCAGGATTTGTGTTTGATTTATTATGTGATCTCGCATGAAGAATATTTGTCCAGTGAAATCATGGAATAAGTATAATAAGAAAAGATTGGTTAGGGTTAATTCTGTTTCCTTTTCCTGTATTCTCTTTAAAAGGGAGGCTGCAATATTGTGTAAAGATTTTTTTTTCTACCAATGTTTGGGAAGATTATAGTGTTTGTGACCAGATCAAAATGAGAATGTTTTCTGTAATATTGAAACAATAAAATCATGTTTTGATTTTTTAAGGTTGATGGGAAACATAATCTAGTGATATATAAACGAATTTTATTGCATAAAAATAACATATTTTATGGTAGTTGGAAGGAAAGTCTGGCAGCTGGCAAAGAGAGTTGGAAGATCAGTGGCATTGAATTAGAATGATTAGAACGTGGTTTCTATGATCTCTAAATGTCTTGAAAGCAGTGTCCCCTAACACACTACAGGCAGTTTTCTTTTCAATATTATATTTATAAAGTAAGAGAGTACTAGTTGTTCTAGTTTCCAATTAAATTAAATTGCTGAGTTTTGTTTTTTTTTCTTTTAATATTCTTTTTTTTTTTTTTGAGACAGAGTCTCACTATGTTGCCTGGGCTAGAGTGCCATGGCGTCAGCCTAGCTCACAGCAACCTCAAACTCCTGGGCTCAAGAGATCCTCCTGCCTCAGCCTCCCAAGTAGCTGGGACTACAGGCATGCGCCACCATGCCCGGCTAATTTTTTCTATATATTTTTAGTTGTCCGATTAATTTCTTTCTATTTTTAGTAGAGACTCGCTCTTGCTCAGGCTGGTCTCGAACTGCTGAGCTCAAACAATCCGCCCGCCTCGGCCTCCCAAAGTGCTAGGATTACAGGCGTGAGCCACCACGCCCAGCCCTCTTTTAATATTCTTAAGTAGGAGAGAGATTTTCTCAGAAGTGTTAGCTACCCACTGCATAATTTAGAAAATATGTATTATATTTAGTAAGTATACTCTCCTGAAGGTGGACATTCTATTTACTTTTCCCATTTTCTAAAATTTTCAGATGGAAAGAAGTATTCCAGAGTGTTTGGAACACTCTGCCCAAGAAAATACTAACTTTCCTGTGTGACAAGGGATATTGCAGACCATATCACTTCTGATGAGCTCTGATATATACTTTTGATGGTAATGCTCATTTCTATTCTATCAGTGCTAATACAACCGAATAACCCACTTATGCAATTTTCCATCTTTCTACAAGATGGATGAGTAAGCTTAATGTATAAAGGATGACAAAATGAAGTATAGAAGTCTGGACAGAACAGAATAACCAAGGTAGCACATACAATTACTAGCATCTGTCAATCCTTCCCCATCATTTGTCATTCATTCTGTTACTAATTCTCACAGTTGAAATTATGTGTCATGGGATAAATGTAATGGAAAGTTACTTTTCAGCTGTTCTTAAATAAAGGATCAATGAAACACATATTCAGGAAAACATGCATATTGCTTGTCATTTTCACATTTTCAAGATGGAGGAAAATATACTCTCCATCTCTTTTTAGAAAAAGTAGTCTTGCTAGGAATATGCTACTTAAGGAGAATAATTTCTACTTGCTTAGAGAAAGATTTGCCATCTGTTCAGACAAATGAACACTTTCTAATGCTGAATCATATATTTATTAATACACTTGCTTTAGTGTATGTATTTTTGGATTCTTTTGTCATACCAGAGCATTAACAATGATTTAACAGATTTTTAAACATATTTTGGTTTTGTTTCTCCTGACATTAAAACAACAAAAGAATTTTTTTGAGCTAGTAACATTTAACTTGAGAACACTAGAAAGTCTGAAAATACCCAATGATTGTACTATTATTACAACATATGGTGTATTTTATAATGTTAACTGACCCCTTACCATGTGTGAAAACTTGTAATAAGTAAAACAGCATGGTATTACCATTGTCATGCACATACCTGTATTGTAATATATGTGTATCACATACACATTTCAATGAAAATTAAGAGAAAGCCCAGAGAATGATCCAAGTATACATATCCACTTTAGTCTCTAACAAAAGTGGAATCTCAAATGAGTACAAAGGATATATTTTTTTAGTAGATTGTGCCAGAATTTTGGAGAAAATGGGTTGAATTTAAGAGAATAAAGTCAAATGAATATTTTGATATGCTAGTATTATGGATTTAATCTTCTAAAAATATTTCTAGGATATAGTAAAAAATGAATTCCAAAGTTTTAAAAATTTATGTACTTTTTATCTTTACAAACCATTGCACTCTTTTTTTTAACCGAAGGAATCATGAGAGGCTTGCAGAAATAGTTACACACAACAATAATCATCTTGGCACATATTTATAATAATTTTATTCTTTTCTCTTTTTTCTTTTATATTTCTGTGTTTTCCACATTTCCTGATGCTAAAAATTGATGAATTAAATAACACTTTGGACAGTGGCTAGCTATTTATAAATCTCACATGAGCCATTAATGTTGGTATGCTGACCAATATTTAACAAAACAAGCAAACAAACAAAAAGTCCTGATTAGTAGCATTGGGTGATTGACTCTGGGCTCATTCATGAAAAACGAGCACATCACAGGTTAAGGGAACTCCTAATTTATTTTTGCTAAACGTGTCTCTGTTCCTCATAGTGATTTCCTAAATAGTACCCTTTTTTGCTGTGTATGTGGTGAGAAACAGCATTTCACTGCTTAACACCCAGTTTAGGCAAGGAGGATCTAGCCTCACTTTCTCACTGCAGATTTGAGCACAAAAGCCAACAGGAATAAACAGTTTCTGGCCTAGTCCTATGTGAGTTTTTCTATTTTTTTTTTCCCCTAGGGAAAATCTGAGAGCAGAGGGAGACAGTGTCCAGAAAGGACAGGCAATGATGTAGAAGATACTATGTCCTAATATTCTGGGCATTTTATATAACATCACTGTGACTGAGTTTTTATATATTAAAAATAAAAGAAGATAATCATACTACCACTAACAATCAAAAGATGGTTAGGAGGCTAATGTTAGGAGTTAATTGTGGAGGCATTCTGCTAAGAAGAAAACATTAAACAGACACGAATAAGCTTTATCACTGGACCATTTTTGGCAGAGTCCTTTATAAAAGGCCCTGAGGTATCATTATGATGCCACAACAATTCACCAAGTTTACAGAAAACAATGTCAAATCAGTATCTTAGTCTCTCTTATTTGTTCATTTTGTAGCTAATTAAAAATTATTAAGTAATTTAGAAATAAGTATCAAATAAGTCAGTCATAAGTACATTTTGAGAAGAGATAACTTCCTGTTTCTCTTTTTTTTCTTCCTAATGAAATAAGTAAATTACAATTCTTGGTCAGTTCATGCTATTTATGTTGATTTTCTTTTTTTCTTACTTCTAATTATTTGGGGAAATAGTGTTTCTTTCCATTAAATGATAACTCTCTTTGTAATACATACGGTTCTTCTATTGAAAACTGGTTTGAGTACATTTTACATTGAAGACTTTCAAACCTTTGTGCAAACCCCAATCCATTTACAGGCATACTCAACAATCCTTTGCCTTTAAATGCATAACAATGTTGTTATAGAACTTTTCTCTTTGCTTGCTGCTTGAACCAGCAGCCTGTTGATTTCCAACATATCTGGGGCCACCTTTCATTGCCCAAAGCATAAATGCAATAACTATCACAAATTGTTATTAAATTTGAGGGTCCTTACAGACATCATTAACTATTCAAAGAGCCTTTGAAAATAGAACAATGTGTTTGTATCAAAATACACTTAAAATAATATCATCGAGAGGACAAATAAAATCAAAATATGTCCTGTTTAGACTCAGCACTAGGGAAGCAAAACATGGCGCTTTGTATCAAGAAACCCATGTTGAAATGATAACTCCTTTATTTAATGGAATGATTAGAAAAAAACCAAAAACACATGAATAACAAGGTTGGATAAGATAATCATTAATTATCAAATAGTAACATTGTTTACCAGTAGTTCTTTACTCTCTTGTTCCTATATCTCACTAGTCTCTCTTTTTAGATCTCCTTAAAGTCTCTTCCTTCTCTACTAAGCTTCTAAATGTTGGTGTGGCCCAGAGTCAGGTAAATTTATTTCTCCGCTCACCTACACCATTTATCTGATCTCATCCATTTATGTGATATTAAAATTAGAATTTTGAGTATTAGAGACTGGAAGAATATGGGGAGAGGAGAAGATTAGGAGAATTTGGTTAATGAATACAAAGTTACAGCTAGATGGGAGGAATAATTTCTAATGTTCTGTAGAACTATTGGTTCATAATTTAGTGTATATTTCAAAAAGCTGTAAGAGAGGATTTCCAATGCTTACAATACAAAGAAATAATAAATGCTTAAGGTGATGGATATGCACATGCTAATTACCCTGATGTGATAATTACACATTGTATACCTATGTCGAAATATCACTCTGTATCCCATAAATATGTATAATTATTTTGTGTCATCTAAAAATAAAAGGAAAAAAGCATCAATATACTGATTGTATTGTGTATGTTTTCTTGTGTTTGTACCTGTGTCAATGTGTATGTATAATTTTTCCTCACTCTCAGTGGAGATCTTCCTTTTGAGCTAGCAATTTGGTCCCTTATCTTGGGTTTTTCTTAATCTCATCTGAATATTAAGTCCAAAATGGAACGCTTGATTCTATGTCCCTTGGTAATCTTAATGATATCAGCAACTATACTTTTTTACGAAACACTTAGATGTTATGCAAATTTCCTGTGTCCCCGCCCCCTTCATTATTTTTTCATATTTGAAATCTTTGTCTAATGTCTTCCCTTGGGAATAATATATGATCCTTAATTATTGATCAATTTAAGTACAAACACTCATAAACTTACCCACCTGGTGGAAATCACAATTTTTGCATAGAGTGTACACAGCATGAAGGCATTTTATTGCAAGCTAACTCTGAAAGATTGCAAGTGTTGATTTGTTCTCAATATGAAACTAAAATTTCTGAAGGCAGTTAGAGCATTAACCCACTGCAGTCATTCACACTCGAACCAGCAGCCTGTTGGTTTCCAAGACATTTGAGGCTACCTCTCAATGTGCAAAGCATAAACCATTACAAACTATTATTGAATTCATAGGTCCTTACAGACATAACTCACTGTAAAGTCATATTTCTTTTGGAATATTGATAATGTTTATACTAGGAAAATGTGAAATTTCATTTTCCTTGGTATAATTGTTGTCAATTGGTGATTCTTTATTGTATTTCAGTCATGAAAGAGCAATCTGAAGCAGAGGAAATATGTTTTCTTGTTCAAAAACCTATTAGAAGAAAACAAATAAGGATTAGGGCATGAGTTTTTTTTTTTTTCTTCCAAACGTAGTGAAAACAGTTGGATGCCCTTTTATGCTAAATATGTCTAGAAAAGAATTGAAAGGCTTGCTGAGCCAGAAACATAAATGGCTTTGATAGCACTGGAGTCGAAAACCTTTATTTACATTCACTCAGTATGAATGTGAGCTTCCATATGGCCAAAACCATGGCTTATGAGTCTATGGGGAAGGTTAATACGTTATCTGGCTCTTCTCACACAAATTATATTCTGATGGCAACCATTAGCCTTCTCATAGTTTTCTTTCTTTTATGAGCCTTCCCAAACTATTCTCCCCCGTAGCCTACAAACAGATTGCCTCCTCCACCAGGACAGTTCAGCAAGATCGACTCTAAAGGCAAATTTTCTTCTCTTCTACTATGGAAAAGTAATGCTTTCTTAAGGCATTTCCTCCAGAATCAGTTAGCTGTTTGAAATTTAGATACAGAAAACCAGAATCAAGGCACACGCTTGGCTTAAGTTGGAGGATTTTATTATTTAGTTATGTTGGTGATGATGAATGGTAATGGCTATAGTCATTTTTTTCTTATATAACATGAAAATATATTTTTCCAGTGTTCTGCTTTCACATTTATTTTCTGCAATCCAAATGCTCACTCACTATACAGTATCTAGCTTAAGGCTATTGCATTCTAAGGAATGGATGGAATAGACAGACATAGAATAAAAATAAAACTAGTGAGATACCACAGCACAATTTATCATCCCTTTATTCATGCTGTCATTTTTTAATCAACACATATTTAGAGAGGTTCTACCTATGAGATATACTACTTTCAAAAGAAATTAAGATTCAGACTTGCCTGGATGTGCCTGGTGAGCTGGTAAACAGATCCTCAAGTAGATGATTTGCATGAAAACTTATTTATTTTGGCAGAAGGTGAAAGGGGAAGGTTTTAGATGCTGGCATCTGGAGACTGAGATGGGGATGGGAGTGGTGCAGAACAATGCAATGTCCTCCCTTGCCCTGTAGCATGAATTGGGCCTGAGGTCTGAGGGGACAGAAGTGAGGAGAAATTGCAGAAGCTATTTTCATATAGCCTGACATATGACACCAGGAGACAACCTGAAATCCTTACATCTCCGGACAATAAAACATGACTTAGAATGAAGAAGAGGAGATTTTTCCTCTTTTCAGCAAGCAGAAAGAGCCAGAGAGACTAGGATGCTTAGTGGTCAATGAGGATGCGTGGCCCACATTTAGTGCTCAGCAGTTGCTTAAGAGAGTAATATTAAATTCTGGTATCATCAGACATACAGGTGCTTACATATCAGGTATCCCTTAGGGATTCCCAGAAGTGCTTGGAGGGTAATTATGGATCATTAAAATTCTGCTTGAGTAGGTACAGTAGAGTTTTTGTTACTATTGTTAATTTGACCTCACTCCTACCTGAAGATTGTTGAAGGTTAGGAACAACAGGTCTCACTTTCAAGGGGTAATTTAGATTTTATGTACTGACCATAGAGAGGAGATATCTGCCTTATGTGAGGCCAAGGTGCTCCTATGGTAGACAAAGAAATACAACTGAGTGTGAGATGCTGTGATTTCAGAGAGCAGAGGTACATGGGAGCACAGAAGATGAATATTTAGTTCATCTTGGAAAGACTGAGTTTTGAAATATACAGAGAAAAAAATAACAGACGAAGCACAAAAGGCAACCTCAGCAAGGGGAATCTCAAGACCTTCCATGGTACATTGCTGGACTTTCACGAGCTTGGTCGTGTTTTAACCACAGGTTTCAATTAGGGCATAAATAAGAGTTAATAGAGAGAGATAGATGATAGATAGATAGATAGGTAGATAGATAGATAGATGATAGGCATTCTTAAAGATATGGCTCTTTAAAGGTATTTCACACGCTATCCAGGTGGTTACCTTCAGAGCCCCTGGTCACAGGTGATTTATTCATAGTGGCTCCTGACCTAAGTTCAGCCAATTATGCTCTACTCTGGAATTTATATGATGAACAATGAGATTAGGTTTTCTCTACATAACTAAAATTATAAAATGTAAATTCAGATATTACAAGTAATCATATTTTGCTTAGCAGACTTAAGATTATAGGGAGCCAGTCCTTAGCAAGACAAAAGAATGTCGTAGATATCCAGAGAAAAGCAACAATGAGAAATGGAGAAAATATCCTGATGGCAGTTGACTCCTTTGAGTTCTAGACACTACTATCCTTGGTTTCCATGAACATCCATGCAAATTTTACCAAATTACATTTTTGTTCAAGCTAATTTGAGGTCAGTATATTACATTTGTGTCACTCCATGAATTAGTATTAAACGTGTTTTGGGACAGGAGTTTTACAGAGCTTTGCCCTGAAAGAATATGTGAACGTGTTGGTTTGCATTTCGAATGCTGTTACACTTGGAAGGGCGTCTCTGAAAGGCAGTAGCGGCTCTATCCCACGAGGCGCCCCGTTTCTCAGACCTAAAGAATTGGATTTGCTTTGTAAAGCACAAGTGAATCTGTTAAAAACTATAGGCTGAGAGCTGACAATGGAGTGCCCTTGGGAATAAACAGCTTCCCAGAAACAACAGCTTCCTGAATGGCTAAAAGCAAAGCTTTTGTTTAAACCACTCTAGACTACCTGTCTCCATTCACAATAACCTAGTAAACATGGAGCTTACATATCTCTGTTTAACCCCTCTGTTTAAATGATAAACTTACCTTAGAATTTAGAAATTAACCTTTGAAAGACTTTGTAACCATTTGCTCACGTAAATAGAATTAGTTAAAGAATCTGTAGAAGCCTTCTGTAAAAGCCTTTTGAAAATCTGTTAACCTGAGAGGAACTACCTGTTGTTATGTAAATCTGTTACCCCTGACAATTGTTCACTATTTCCTATAAGTTACCATGTAAGACCTCATTCGGGGCTTTTTGAGACCAACGGAGAAGTCTAAGCCCCCTGAGCTCCCGCTTTGCCTATAATCTTTATAAACTTACAAAACTATATCTTTGTCTCAGTGTATTCTTTTATTTCTTCCATTTTCCATTTCTCTCTATTATTTTCTCATCCCTTGCAACTCTACCAAAGGGACCCGGTGTTTTGCAGGGAACACTGGCCACATTCCCCGCACATTTGCAAAAGAAAAAAAAAATGGTCCTGAATGATAAATCTAGGTTGTTTAAAATTTATCAAGTGTATCAATTTTTCAAAGACAATTAAAGGTGGTAGAGAAAACAGGTGGAATAGTTCTACAACTCTATGTGTCATTTGCAGAAAGATGCAAAAAAAGAGAGGACAGATCTCAGATGATAAGTTCTTGGCATGAGCATGATTAAGACAGATAAACTTTAGTCTGGTATGTCGGCAAGTTGTTGAAAAGCAGGAGGTACTTTTTAGGCCCACAGCTGGGAGAGGTATGGTCAGGACTTCGGGTTCCAAGGTACTGTCTCCTGAAGTGAGCACAGCCAATGATGACATGAAAAAAAATTTCCAGAAAGTATTAAGGGATTCAGAGGAATGGAGGTACTTTGAATTTAAATTTTTGCATTACATTTTATTTCTTATACATTTTAAAAATGTTAATGGAAATTGGAGGATTAAGTCTCTTGTGGTTACACACTGATATTTAAGTTTTCTTATCTAACTTGAAAACACAGTGCCTCCTTCTTTAACATTAGCCTTAAATTCCTTTGGGGCAAAATTGAAAATAGATGATGAATATAGTTATCAGATGCTATTTAGCTCAATTACAAGTGCTTGCCACCATATTATATGCTCTAAAAATATTCATATTCAGTGAAGAAATATAATCATTATTTTTTGTTGTTGTTACATTAAAAAGCGAGAGTTCATTCATTCACTTTTCAACATTCATTGACTGTGGGTTAGACAACACACACTGGTTATATGTGGGAAATACGGAGATGTGACTATTAAATTCACAGTCTCTACCCTAAAAGAAAAATTCAGAAGATAATAAAACATAGAAAGGAAATCATTTCTTGACTATCCCTCACTCAGAAATTCACGGTTGGGAACAGCAACTAGACGCTATCAACAGATATCTCTACTTGTCTCAGGACATCTGCCCACGTTGCATACATCTGCCATGCCAGAGACAGCAGGGGCTTGCAAATAAAAATTATTTTTGTTAAAGAAATTTAACATTAGTAATATTTGGAAATATGATCTAACCATATATATTTTTTAATCTACTAAGAAGGTGTCTAGGCTTCTATGTAGAGTCATGGAACATATAATATGAGTTTTGTCATAAACATTACACAGACAGTACATAGAAAAATTAGATAGTTCAAGAATGTTTCCCTGACTTGATCAATCTTTGGGGAACTTAGAATTAAACTGCGTTGGAGAAGGCTTACTGGTTTTTCAATAGAAGGGAACTTCTTATAAAAAAGTAACGTGTTTGCCAGCAAAAGGATTGTTCTCAGTAAGTTTCCATTTTTTTATATAAAGTTATGAATTTGTGTCTTACTCCACTATGAATCCATAGACATTGTTAAAATCTACCATTCATCACATTTTCTCTACTTCTGCAGTCACATCAACTTGAAGAGAAAGTCTGCAATTAATTTCCATTTATTCACTCAGAGTCTTCTTCTATTTGCATAAAGAATAAGAAACCCTGAGTAGAAAAATCATCAAAACAACATGAATCCCTAGAATGTTTCTAAGCTATACCAAAACAATTCTGTATTTTAATCTGACAATCCCAGTGATGCAAAATGGAAAATATTTTTAGCCATGTAAAGATTTTACTTTCAAGCAACCAGGATCTTTCCTTGGGCATAAATTAAATGGAAAGGAGAAAAGTATTGGAAGTTTAATTACTCTTATCTTAAGGATGATCATAAAAAGGTAAATTTGCATAATTTTTTATAATTTTCCATGCATCATGGCTCCATATGGGTGAGGTAGAGTGGACAATGTGGGCGAAGGGTGATCAGAGTAGGAGAAACAGGCTGAGTGGAAGAACGTGACCTCTTATCCACGCTGCAGCATGAGGGAACCAGGAGCAGATCCTGAGAGACAAAGAGGGACATTGGGTCCTTTGCATCAAATTCAGAGTTGCAGGAGAGTATGAAAGTCTGAGATGAAAGGGAGTCAGGTGTAAACCTAATATCAGGGTAAATAATGAAAGCCAGTGTTTAAATAGACTTGCAAAAAATAGGACACACTTGCAAATTAAGTTTAAATAGAGTGGCAAAAAATAGGACACATTTGCAAAAAACAAGATACGCTTGCAAATTAAGTGAAATGAGGGGCAGAAAGTTACAATTTTTACTTTATTTTTAAAAAATCTATTCCTATGGCAACAGCTCTTTTCCACAGCAGAAAAACATTTCTTAAGCAGTTTTTCTTATGCCCAAATTGTAGATAAATAAATTGAGGATCTAGCAGTCACATGATAGGTCATATATTAAATTAAATGAAGATACATCTTTAAATCCTCTGACTGTAAATATTGTGTTTTTTATATTTTCAAACAAATTTTAAGTAATAGTTCACTTAATCCCAGCATAATGGTAAAATGATAAAGATCACTCATTTCTGCCAGTATAGGGAAAGTTTCTGCACAACTCAGTAATGTTTTATTAAACCTAAATATGTAAGATAATGATATAATAAGAATAAGGCAAAAGGATCCAAATTGGCCTTAAGTTTCTAACCCTTTTTCTAGGCTTTAAGTCACATATTACTGAACTGTAGTGTTTCTTAAGTTGACCATTTATGTCACAATCATGAACTAGGCACATCAATCATCAACAGAAGGAAATGATCTGAGGATTGTTTCCAATCATCTTTACATAATCCAACTCCACAAATTATTTCACTGAGATTAAAAAAGACAAGACCATTAGATATTTTAAAAGACATTTGCCTTCATAATGACCAAGTTTATAGACAAACATCCAATCAAATCAGTGATATTGGGCCACAAGAAAATTGTGCTCTCAGAAGGCATGTATCTATTTCTTTGTATACATTTTAAGATGAAGAATATCAAAAATTAGACACGCACTCATTTGCAAACAAGCAAGGCAATTCCCAGTGTGACCACATGAGCACTTTCTGCTTGTGATCATCATCTGAATTAAGATTCACTGCATGCTTACCCAAACACTTATGAATTATTTACAGCATTAGTGAAATTTGTATGTTAAACTGTTAGTAATCTCATTTCTAAAAATAGACATGTACAACACAAGGCGATCATCTGACTGAAAATCAACATATTGTGATTCACATAAGGCATTGCTCTAAGAGTTATTATTGATATAACAACTGCTTTTCGAGCATAAAATGTCTTTAATATTACACATTGATTAAAATTTGTTCTCAAATTCAGAAACATTTCAATATTTTAAAAAATGTCTTGGCCGGGCGGGGTGGCTCACGCCTGTAATCCTAGCACTCTGGGAGGCCGAGACGGGTGGATCCTTTGAGCCCAGGAGTTCGAGACCAGCCTGAGCAAGAGAGAGACCCCGTTTCTACTAAAAATCTAAAGAAATTAACTGTACAACTAAAAATATATAGAAAAAATTAGCCAGGCATGGTGGCGCATGCCTGTAGTCCCAGCTACTCAGGAGGCTGAGGCAGGAGGATTGCTTGAGCCCAGGAGTTTGAGGTTGCTGTGAGCTAGGCTGATGCCACGGCACTCTAGCCCAGGCAACAGAGCGAGACTCTGCCTCAAAAAACAAAACAAAACAAAACAAAATGTCTAGAATATAGGAACAATGTAGAATTGAGGGTCAATGAAGTATCTGGTTACTATTACGTGTTTATCTCAAGGTGAATAAACAAGAGATTCGAGGAGGATACTATTGCATGGTTTAGTTGTTCTCCATCCACAATCCCTTGTTTCTGATCTTACTGATATGTATGGATGGCTATGTGACAACACTTTGGCCTGTGAGACTTAAGGCAAAGTCCACTGGATGGCAAATATTCAGCTAGAAGGCTATTTGCATCACCCTCTTCTTCCTACCATAAACTAGGATATTTAAAGATAAAGAGGCTTCTGGCAACTTGAGACCAAGGACCCACACATGAAGGAGAGTAGATCAGAAAAACAGAACAAGCTCGAGACATTGGGGGAATGGTGGGGCCACTAAATCAGCATCAAATTGCTATTGCCAAGATTCTTTTTTTTTTTTTTTGAGACAGAGTCTCACTGTGTTGCCCCGGCTAGAGTGCCATGGCGTCAGCCTAGCTCACAGCAACCTCAAACTCGTGGGCTCAAGTGATCCTTCTGCCTCAGCCTCCCGAGTAGCTGGGACTACAGGCACGTGCCACCATGCCCGGCTAATTTTTTCTATATATTTTTAGTCGTCCAATTAATTTCTTTCTATTTTTAGTAGAGACGGGGTCTGGCTCTTGCTCAGGCTGGTCTCGAACTCCTGAGCTCAAACAATCCGCCCGCCTCGGCCTCCCAGAGAGCTAGGATTACAGGCGTGAGCCACCGCGCCCAGCCTGTCAAGATTCTTTATACAGGAGGATAAACTCTTACTTGTTTAAGCTTATGTTAATTGGATTTGCTGCAGCCCAAAGCATTCCTAAGTAAACTGCTCACTCTCAAGTTACCATGATGAAAAAACTGACGTGTACGTAACATATATAGGCTTGCATAAGTAGGTAATAAAAAGGAGGTTTGACAAAGTAAGCATTACTAGGTTTCAAAGCAATATGAGGACTCCTGTATGAAATGTGGAGGAAATTAGAGAATAAAAGTTTCACTATCACAACATTCTAGACATTTAAAGTTTTTCTAAAATATGGATTTTCTTTGTGTGATTGGGTCTTTCAAAATCCCATAAATCCAAGCAGTTTCTCTTATATAATTCCTCTAAAAGGAATTCTTTACCTTTTATCAAAATGTTGATATTCTTCAGAATATCCTTTAAAATCTTGTTTAAAATTATTTTGGTTAAAAAAAAATGATCCATCCCAATTAGAAAATTTGGTGTGAGAGTTTATATTAGAAACAAGTTAAAGTTGTATGTATTTAAACCAGTCCCCGGCTGTCAATTAATGGGAAGATAACGTTTCCTTAAGAGTACATGGAGAGATTGCCTCCTCTGTAAAAAGAATGAGCCACAGGTTTTGCTTTCAGCCTAGAGGCCCTGTGGGATAACATTCCCTTCCTTTGTTTTGCCAACACCACAGAAAAGGAACAGAGGGACACGAAGGAATAAGACGCCCCTTCTGGAGACCTTGAGTGACAGTAAGGCAAACAAGGGTCATCACTTTAATTAGTTTTAATAACCCAAAACAGGGTGAAAAAATTCCCTCCTGAGACAAAAGTCTCCAGCTGCTGAAAGGATGTTAGTGAAAATTCTGTTATGTCAAAAGTCTTGCCTCATGATTTGAAGTTTTTATTAAGGAATCCAAGAAGTTAGAGTCTTCTGAGTAACATGTGAAAAGCAATCTAAAAGGAGATGAAATCTAATGCTTTTTTTTTTTTCCTTTTGCCAAAAGCTGGCTTCTTTTAAGGCATAGTCTTAATATACTATGGTAACTCTGTTATCATACCACATGCTCATCATTTTTAATGATAAAAGAAAATATTGAAAGAAAATATGAATCATTAATGAATGTGCAGGAAAGAATGAATCTGCCCCATTTTATTCCAGTCACAGATTTACTTAGAGGTTTCAAAGAGCTGAAAACAAAGAACTTGCCCTTTGAACTACTGAGCTCTCAATTCATAATCTTTCACTTGGCTGGTTCTAGGAAAGGGTAGAATTCTTGACCCTCCATTCGCATTGTAACTTTGAATTTATCATCTGCTTTATATCAAGAGATATGACTGATTAATTATATTTTGAATGATGTTAACTCTAGATTTCCACTGGATGCTGGTCTTCGGAGTGATGTTAACTATATTCTCACTGGACTCTGGTCTTTTGAATTTTAGCAATGCTACCTTTTTGAGATGTTCCTTCTGCATATCTACCTGAATTTCCATTGTTTGACTTGAACTCCTGAAGAGCAGGCATTTGAAATTCTGTTCATAGACTGTAAAGCTAAGCTTGATGATCTTCTCTTCTGCTATTGATTAATAAAAAAGATTTAGCTGCAAGAGATTTAGTATTGTAGGAGATTCTACTTCATAGTCTTTAACCAAAATATAGTGGATAGATTTTTTTTTTTTTTTTAATAGATGTGATGGGAAAAAGGACTGTGAAACCTAAATCAGAGGTCCTGCCTGCATATGGCCAGTTCTTCTATTTCTAGACTACTTTTTTGTCTTTTCCTTCAGGGAGGTTGCCTTTTCTGCAAAGAAATCAGTCATTGGTCTGCGCTTTAACATCAGAGGAGAAGACATATAATCGAGTGTGGACAATCTGAATATTTTGGTGGGTGATAATATGAAAAATATCTCTTGCTACTGAAATCTCAGGAGTTGAAGATAATGGAAGCCTGGAACTAACTGGCATAGCTATTTTTGCACTCCTTGACCTAGTCACGCCTGGAGCAAGTTTTACTTCTTGGACTTCACAGTTACATAGGCCAGTATATAACTGACATTTCTTCTTTTGCTTTAGCTAGTTTGATTTTGCTTTCTATCATATGCAACTAAAATAAACATGACAAATACACTGCCTCATCTTCAATTTTCATGGTAATTGGTAGAAAGCATTTCAAACAACTAGGTAGTATGAACATTTGGATGCCATGTCTATCTGAAAGTCCATATCCAGTAGAGGGGAGAAATTGGCTTTAATAATGTATTATTTTATTTTTTCTATTCAAAGCAACAGAAAAAAAGATATAATTTGGATTATTTTGGAAGGATGATGTGGGTTAGGAATAATAAATCTGATTTTATTTATGTGATTCTCACTTCTTTGTAATTCCTGTGTAAGAATTGTCTTTAAATATAGTATTCACATGAATTGTTTTATTTTCCTTCTATGAAGAAGTGTTGTTTCTTTTTATAACCAAGGAGTGGGTAACATCTGATTCTAGTCAGAATGCCCTCACTTATAACACGCAAGGAAACAAAGTGCAAGTTCTTCAGGATTAAATAATGTAACATACACTTTTTAAAAATTAGTACTCTAAAGAAGCAGTTTCATAACTGACCTTCTATTTCTATCTCTTTCCCTTGGTAATATTAGATGATATCTAACACAGTGATTTCCAAAGGGGAGAAAATGTACCCAAGGGAATGCTCAGAATTATACAATGGGATACAGAAAGAAGGTATGTGAGTTTCTACATGCATTTTTGTATCTATAATTTTTAAGTTTTACCTATGTTGTGTGTGTGTGTGCATCTTGTTTACAGTAAGCTAAGTCATGATGTGGCAGCAATTTCACAATCTCAATGGCTCAACACTGTAAAATACATTTATCTCTCAATGTCTATGTCCAGAATAAGTTGGCTGAGGGCTTTGTTCCACGCAGTTTCTCAGAGACTTAGGAGGACAGGGTCTCCACTGCCCTGTAGATGTACTAGTGTGAACACAGGGGTTCTTCTATTTCAGTGGCCTATAAAGGAAGCAGTGGGGAAATTCTGTAGGGTTTTTCACTGCTCTGTTGACTAACTATAAGATAGCCAGCAAGTATAGTCACCCATATGGCCCAAAAAGAAAGCAGAGCTGAACATTGGTGAGTACTAATAATAGTTGCTACAGAACCCTTTATTATATATTTATAGAGTATTATGTGAGTATAATTTTAAACAGTAAATATATAGGGTAAATGCTTAAAATTTTTTTACTAGAATTGTGTGTGATAAAAATATATTTGGAGACCATTAACTATTCATAAATTCGTTCATGGTAGTCTAGCTTTTGATTCTTTTTTTCTTTTGCCAACTTTATTTGCCTCTGTGATTACTTCCAATCATCACCATGGATTTTCCTATGTTTTCCAGTCTGCAGCCAACCTAATTCCTCCTAATCCTTTCTCTTCCCAGCTTCTGTCATTATTATTGATAACTTGAACACGTAAAGGCTCAACCCAATAATTGCATAGCACCTCTCCTTAGGCACAGGATGAGAAAGGAGTAAAATGAATGTTTTACATGTTCGGGCCAGGTCAGCAATCTACCAAAACATGGTACAGACACCACTTAGATCTAGATCTGAGGGTGGGGTGGGGAATAAGGTGGCGGATGATACTAGTGCCCTGGACACAGCTGCAAATTCAGAGAAATTTGTTCTCCATGAAGTTATCATGCTGATGGAATATTCTAGTTTACATGAGAGTTTTCTTTTTCTGTTGTACTGCAGACATCAGCTGATTCTATCCTATAACTACTGAAATCACAGTTCTGTAGTCACCCCTTCAAATTCCTCAAAAAGAAATAACAAAACCTTTCAAAAGCCAAAAATTTTCTGCTAAATATTTTTAGAGGTGTTGTAAATCTTTATTGTGTTTTTTAAAATTTTTTATTTTTTATTATTATGGGTACATAACAGTTGTATATATTTATAGGGTATATGTGATATATTGATACAGGTAAACAATGTGTATTAATCAAATTAGGATAATTGGGGTAACCATCACCACAAACATTTCTTTGTGTTAGGAACATTCCAATTCCACTCTTTTAGTTATGTCAAAGTATACCCTGACTTATTGTTGAGTATAGTCACTTTGTTGTACTCTATTACATATTTTGAAGAGTATGTAAACATAGACATCACATTGCACATGTCATAGTGAAATACCTTTAAAATCCTTTTAGATATGTCTGTTCTCCAAGCACTTTCCTCAGTCCCACGGCTGGTATTTTTTTCCCCAGTTCTTTCTTCCCTAATGTATCTGGGATTGACAACTTCTGTTGCTTCCCTACCAAAATTACCACCAGAAAACTTCTAATTCCGGAGGGGGATGGTGAGGAGGGACAGTTCAGCTACAAGCCTCAAACTGGTGAAATAAATCCTATTGTAGTGTTTACCAAACAAATGACCTGTGAGGAATACTTACTTAGAAAATAGTTCAGGCATTATAAATTGTTATGAAAGCCAATGTGTTTTCTCTTAACTCTCACTTTAAGTATCTTATCATAGATTTTTTTGCCCAACAATTTCAATACTTCCTCAAGAGGAATTCTAGTGAATGCAATTTCTCTATATTATTACATATATTGTTAAGTTTTCATTCTGGTATCTCCCTTTATTTCTGGAATGCTTTAGCTATTGTCAGTCTTGGTCACAGACTTTGCTGTCCTTGAAAAAAGTGATTGAGTAGCAGAGTAGAAGGACAAATTCAAAAAATATAATAATAATGTATTTAATATGACACTGACAATAATCTGTTCAGCTTTTATTCTTCCCCACATTGCCACAAAACACAAAACAAGCACTGGTCTTCTATGATTGACTCCAGAACATAGATTTTATTTCCTTCTTCTTCTTATTTACATTTTTTTTGGAAAACAGTAAATCAAAAACAATAAAAATGATTATTATTTCTTATTAATAATCTCAAGATTTGAAGCAAAGTAGTTCATTTGTGTACCAGAAAAATTAATAACATTTTAAAATCTGCAATTGTATAAAATAACATAAACAAAAATTGCATGTGTTGCGTATAGTAGGAGAAAAAGATATGTTACTTAATATGAAGCCATAATTATTTTTTGGGAGACAAAACAACAAAGGGATTAAGAATGCTATCTTTCCCTCTGTATTTAGCCTGGGCAAAGTACTTAACCTCCCTAATCTCAGTATCCTGAGCTAGAAAATGCTAATAATGGACCTCAGTGTATTGTGAGAATTAAGTTAAAAAATCAATCTATACCTGTTACATAAAAGCTTACTATTATTATTATCAGGGTTGTTGTTGCCATTATCATTAATTTTTAAAAGTCATTCTAAAGATGTTTCTAACTTTCCTTTTTTTTCTGTCTGTACTGGCAAGTGACTTAAAATATCTAAGATTTGACTTCCTTATCTGAAAAAAGGAGTGATTAAAAGTTCAAGGGGTAATGATAGAAGTTAACTGTGATAAAATAGATAAAGTGCCTAGCACAATAGTTAGTAATGGTTGGATATTCATTTTTATTATTAATAGCAGTATTCTTTAAATATCTAATAAGTGTCATGCCATTGCTCTTCCTTATTTGGTTTGGGGAGAGGCAATCTCCCATGAACTTTGAGCAGCCTTGAAAGTTCTTGCTGGGTAAATCTAGAAGGTAATGCCCTAATTGTTCTTTACCAGACACATTTCTCAGGGTTGTATTTGCAGGGCAACCTTTCTAGATTAGGTAACACCCCTTTTCTCTTTCTACTAAGCCCCTTTCCCACCTGACTCTCCATCCAGACAAAAATAGGCTGGCTTCTGCTTTCTGAAGAGGTGGTGAATCCCTCAAGCAGTGTTCGTATCTGGTAACATTAACCAATTTTATGTGCAAGCATCCAAGATGGGCCCTTTGCATTTCGCCAGTAGGATTTGGGTGGTGTAGAGAACTGATGTAAACCAACAGGCAGCTCTGGCTACTGCTGTTGCTATGAGCAATAAAATCCTTTGTTTCTGACCCAGGACTCCTATGACTTCTCTTAGCATCTTGAAATTGTGGTAGGCTAACATATCAGCTTGTTAGTAGGGTAAAATTTCAGATGCTGATATTTTTGACTTAATTTAACTTTAAAAGATATTAGGAAACATTAGTTTTTTGAGAAACATCAAAATTAAAAAAAACTGTTGGAATAATTTGTAATTGCCACACTGAAGATTTAACTCATTACTTTATAAACATGGTACCTTACAGTGAATGGAAACTGGTAAAGCATTACCTAAAAGTGTATGATCTGTTATTTTGATGAATGTGCAAAATTGATTTCCCCCTACTTTCAAAAACAACACACAAAAAAGTTTTATTCAGAAAGGTTAGGAAGCTCTATTTTATAGCATTCTATCCAAGTTAAATGGTCACCTGACCTAACTAGGAAAACAAACTCTTTGCTCAAACCACTCTCCTGATATTTTGAACTAAATGAAAAGTTCCAGTGGTAGACCTCAGAGTTGAATCTGATAACTGAGAAGTCTGTATTATAAGACAAGTTTGTACAGAGAGGTTTGACCTGAGAAACCAAACTTTTGAATTTTAAAGTTTGCTATATGGAAGTAAAGTTCAGGAAATGCATAGAAGAGACAAAAAGAAGCACAGTGGCTCAGGCCTATAATCCCAGTACTTCGGAGGCTGAGGCAGAAGGATTGCTTGAGACCAGGAGGTCAAGACAAGCCAGAGCAACATAGCAAGACCCTCTCTCTACAAAAAATATATTTAAAATATAGCCAGGCTTGGTGGCATGCACCTGTATTCTTAGCTACTTGCGAGGCTGGGGCAGGAGGATCCCTTGTGACCAAGAGTTTGAGGCAGCTATGTTTAGGGTACTGCACTCCAGCCTGGGAGACAAAGCAAGATCTTGTTTCTAAAAAAATAAATAAATAAGTAAGGGGGAGAGATAATAATAAAGGGAAGAAATAATTTTGAATTGAAAGAGCTACCTAGATAATTCCTTGTATTAATGTTTCTTGTAAGTTAAATTTATACATATTTGAAAGGTAGCATATTCAAGAGCAATGTATTCAATCTAGCATTTTTTTGCCTTTGAATTTGTGTTCAAAAGAACTATGAATGCAGAATATTTATACTTGTGAATTCTTGTCAAGACATTGTTGTACCTTTATGTGAAATCCTTCCCTGCCTTAGTTCTAAATACCTAGCATTTGATAGCTAAGGTATTTTAATACCGTATAGGTATCTCAATGAAACAAAAGTGGGACTGAAACTCACAACAATAAATGGAGCCTGAGTGACAGTTCTGTGAATTTTCTAGATCAAAAGTTGATGGAGGCAGTTAGAGGATTAACTAACAAAGTAAGAGCTACCAAGTTATTCTGTATGTGTCGGTGAGAAACAGCCATGCAGAAATCTTGAAACACCCACAAAAGTGACTTAAAAAGGCCACAGTCACTGCCTAGGGTTGATGCCCAGGAAAGCTGGAGGGAATAGAGATGTCCACCCTATTGAGACCAAGGTAAGCCCTCTAGATTCAGGAACTGTAATTGTGATATGTGTACAAGATGAGAACACTAAAACTCCAATATAAATGTAACTTAAAAATAGTCAAAAAACTCAGGAAGAGAGAATTAACTTATGAGGGTATGCAGATAACATAGCATTTTATTGAAAAGGACTATAAAATGAATCTCCTTAAAATACTCAGCAATATAAAGGAATAAATAACATTCAAAAATCACCAATAGGAAATTATGGAACAAAACACAGGTAGATATAAATCAGGAATGAGTTGAGATATGAAAGTACCAATTAGAAATCCTGGAAATTAAAAATGTTGTCATAAACAAGCAATAGACGTAATAAACTTCAGATGGGCCACTACAATAGAGAAAATTATTGAACTATAAGGTAATATAACTTAGATCAATTTTGTTGGTTTAGATGAATATGGTTTAAAAAGCTTACGGACTTAAACCAAATCGTGCCAAACCTTTTGCTGGGCAATCACTAAAGAACTAACCTTAATCATGAGAGATTCTCAGTGTCTCACTAATGAAAGTTGTGTCAACCTGCATAATTTTGCTTGGTGTCTTGT
>NW_012155618.1:2926105-2929084 GCF_000956105.1 Propithecus coquereli | reverse complement strand
GACAAAAGCCTCAGACAATTGCTGAGATGGAGAAAGCCTGGGAGTGTGTCCACAGGTGGAAAAGTGTGACCCTGAATTGAAACTGTGAATGAGCCTGTGGGGGCAGCTGAAGCACAGGAGAATGTTTTGCCCTCATTAGGGGGCAATTTCCTCTTCAGGGCTGAACACACCGTCTATCTCCTTCTCCGCCTTAAAGGATTTCTAGGAGAAATAAAGTGTTAGTAATTGTGTGGTCTTTTCCAGGACATGGATGCTGATATTTCAAATTTCAAGGGTTATAATAAGTGATAGCTTGGGAGAGACAGGTTTAGCCTGCAAACCTGCCAATAGAAAGATTGAGCACGGTTATGCTTTTAGTCTTGGTGGTTGTAGCTATGATGAGCAAGGAATGGAGAGATCACTAAGCAATCTCTACCTTTCAACATTAAGTGTCCTCAGGGACAACAGACTGCAAAGGTGCAGTATTGCCTGTTTGTAAAAGGGGATGCTCTAAGTGGGAAGTGGTGGGAGTTATATCTATACTGACCCATCATTTTGTAGTTTGTGAAATAGGGAGCAAAAGAGAGGTACATATCTTGAGTTGGCCTGGAAGCTTGCAGATCTGAAGAGTAGTAGAATAACTAAAATTGCTTTGACCATTCCTCCATCCTCCTCTTGTTTTTCTCCATAGCTATTATTTGGATTCTGCTCCTTGTCCCAGGAAGCTTCCTTTTTTTTTTTTTTTTTAATTTCTTGAAATCAATCCATGCTTCTTCACAGTGGCAGTTGGGGAAAGTTTCACATGGGAACACCCTAATTCTCATTTACTAGGAATTTTTTAGCCTTGGAAAGGAGTTGTGCCTTATTAATTCTTTATTCCAAGAGAAGCTACCTTATAACTCAGAGGAGAACAGTTTGAGAGATTTAAGCAACAACAACAAAAATTAAACCACAAAAACAAAATTCTCTTCCTAAGCTTATAGGATAACACAAAGAAGATATGTCCAGTATATTTGAATTAACTAATTAATGTTATCCCGTTTTGTTTTCTGAAACTTTCAACCCAGCCGCATTAAAGTACTGACTTTCAGGGCTGTGGTAGGTCTCATCTCAGAGGTTGCTTCAGAGAAACCTGTACCAGCCCTCCTTAAAATCTACATTCAGAGGAGTGAGGCCCAAAGAGAGAAGGCAGCTCTTCTCCGGCCTGCCTTAGGCTTACCTTCTGAGTTCTGATTTTTGTTTTAAAATCGTACTTCTTTTCATGAATAACTGACAGGGAGTCTAGAATGATTAATATATTGGATGGAGAGTCTAGGTCCCAATTTCCGGGAATGTGACCTACCCTGCTGCCTCAATAAGACAGCCTCATCAGAATGCAGTACAACTTTCCCAAGCCAGTGTGTGTATGTATTAGTTTCGTGGATCAAACATTCCTTTTTCTGCATGACAGAATTTCCCATTAATACTTCTTTGGAGACAGGAGGTTATAATAGAATCAATGAATAGCCCCAAATCAAGGTACCATCCTTGAGCCCTCTCTTTCTTTGCTTTCATAGTTACTTCTCTACATCTATACTTACTACAAAATCAGCCTCTTCATATCCAACAGAGTTCATGTAAAGTAGTCTAGAAATTAAAATGCAATCTTGGCAGACACAGAAGAACAAAGAATTTTCCATAGTACCTGCCATGCCTTTCTCCCATCCCCTCTTCCACATGACCTCAGCTCCGAACTGCTTTATCCCAACTCCTCTTGACAAATCCTAATTGCCTCAATGATAGCTGGTGATCTGCATAAACAATTCCTTCCTTTTCATGAATTATCCGTGACAAACTACTCACTACTGTTAAAACTAGCTGAACTTCTTCTCACACCTCTTGTTAAACCTCCTTAAAACCTTCTGCCCTCTTGCCCCAAGTTACAATGTTCATTTGGAGCCTTTTCATACTTTGCATTTTCAGTAAAGTTTTATATTGATGGTGCTTGATTGATTTTCTTCTACACAATGTATAAAATATACACTCAAAATTTTACTATCTTAGAATCAACATCACGATGAATTTTCACATCTTCAATATCACACCCTGTGTCATTCTCAAGTAATACTGTGAGTCCTGTTTTCAAATGTATATATTAGTTTCCCTTTTCAATAGCCTTTTAGAGTCAATTTGCTGGCTAGTACAAGACCCACTAGAATCTGGGGACCACAAGGCAACTCGAGAAGGAATGAAAGTTGGGGTTCTACTCATGTATAAAAGAGAACATGGAAAAACAATGTGCTGGTGACGGAAGTGTGGTAGATGCCCAACTCTTAGCTGGAGGGGCTCACTTTTTCCTGCATGCAGATCCTCAGCAAATGCCAAAATTCATTTTCAAAATTCATGATATGTAGGCCTTTCCTTCCATTACCACTATTGCTGATTTTGTTCAAGCTGACATGATCACTCATTTGAACTGTAACTATTTCCTCCTATGTGTTATCCCTGCATCCCCACACTAGCCCCATGCAATCTATTCTTTTCATAGCAGCCAAAGCTTTCCTTTAAAAACATAAAACAGAATGTGCCACTCCTCTGCTTAAGCTCCCAAGGCTTCACTCCACAGAGTCCTCCTTGATTCTTGGAAACATCGAGCTCGTTCTCTCTCTGCCCTTAGTGTTCCCTTGGTGTCTTTGCTCTCACACCCTCCCAAGATTGACTTCTTCTCAGCGGTCTCTGCTTAAAAGGCCCCTTTTCAGAGATGTCCCCTCGAATATGGCATCTAATCTCTACCTCTACCATCAGTACTCTTCATCACATTAACCTGTTCTATTTATTTAGCTTAAGTTTTGGAGTACTTATCAATATTTTAATTTGTTCTATTCAGTTTTACTTGTTTGGTAGCCTTCTTGCCCACACCAAGAATTTATGCTACTTAGAGCAAGAAACTTATTTTTTATAGTGGTGACCCCAATACCTAGAATAGACTTGACATAGTGGGTACTCAGTTTAATTTTTATT
>NW_012155618.1:2921981-2926055 GCF_000956105.1 Propithecus coquereli | reverse complement strand
ATATATATATATTGGGGCTACTTTTTTGAAGAGTTGTGGAAAGAAACCAACTCTTAATGATTACATAAAATAAAGTAAAATTTCGATAAATGACATATATCACTGATAATATCAAGCAAAAAACAAGGACGACTATAAAGCTACACTACTTCCTAAGCGAAATCTTAATACAAATGCTCTTTTGCCTGAACAGGTGAAACAACTTCACAAGCACTTATGATTGCAGCAGGACATTAGGAGCAAAATACCTCTGATAATATTCTTTGGGAGTAAATGTACAGTGATGTTAATGATTGATGAAAAGTTTCCTTCCAATCTGCTGAGATAAAGTGTGAAAATAAAATTAAGTGTTGTTATAGAAAACCAAATTATACATTTTGCATAACTGAGTTATTGGCCTAAGATTCACACCTCTCGCAACGTTTTTCTTAGAGACTGACTCCTAAAGATGCTTTGCTGGAACTTGTCAATGTTTCGATTAGTCCAGCAGACAATTAAGAGCACATATCAAGGCTGGCAAATGCACACTCTGAGAAGGAAATGTTGCTCCTCATCAAGGAAGAAGGAGATGGAGCTAAAGGACAGGTTGTAGTCCAGTTATTTTGAATATTTATGCAGAACTAGACTTTTTTAGTTGCTTTCTCAGAACATCTTATTCCAAAGTCAGCAAAATTTTAATTAACCTAATTTTCCTCATTCTGATTCCTTTCTCCCCAAGCAACCATCAATTTATGAAGCTCAATCAAATGGGCTTCAAATATTTATGATCTCTCCTTGACAGTGATTTCAAGAAGCGAATTATTACTTTCGGTTCTGATTTTTTTTTCTTGGTTCCCATGCAGTTCAAATACAGTGACAGAGATCATTGATTGTAAATATGTTGGTGTAACTGCCAATATAAATGTCTTATTTCTCACTATAAGTTTGATGATCTAGCAATCTCTTGTTTACCTCAGATTTTTGGATGTTTTATTTAGTGTGACTCAGTCCTCCAGCTCAGGCCTCATCACCCATAAACAACACTGATAAAAGATGTATCTGAGATCTTAAAATGATGTAACCAAATTGAGGTGCTATCTCATGAGATTCAGCAAAATTCAAAGCAGTGTTCCTGAGACCACACTAGCAGTTGACTCAGTCTACTAATTTATACAATCCCTGTTTTACAAAGAAGAACCCATTAAGTCATATTTAAGGATATGTAATTGGTGAAAGAGCTACAAGAAATTGACCTAACATTCTATAGAGTATCTACTACATGCAATGCACTGCCTAATAGCCTACGTGTTCTGTTTAATACTTACTATGTTCTACATAAGTTTAGAGGGTTACATCACTGGTTTAACCAGAGAGCACAGGGACCTGGCACACAGTATCAGGGCACCTACAGATGGGGTAAATGTTAATGTGTGGTCTCTGTACTATCCATAGAAGAATCATCTTGAGTGCTGACTAAACATACAGATCAATGACAACGCACACCACAAAACAGCAACAATAACAACAATAATAACAGCAACCAATTGTGAGGTCAGAAACTCCAGGCTGAGACTCTGGAATCAGCACATTTAGCAAGAAACTCCAGGCAATGTTTGTACACACTGAAGTCTGGTATCCACTGCGATAAAATCTATGTGTATCCCTTTGGAGAAAAAAAACATTCCAAAAAAAGAAAAAAAAAAGAGTCATTGCCACAATCCCTAGTTACTCTTCCATCAGTTTTTCATTCTTCTTTTTTCTTTTCTGTTTTTTTCTTAACATCAGGCATAAGTTAAAGCTTCTTTTAGTCAGTCATGACTTACAGTCCCTTTGTGGTTATGACTCATCCCAAACACTTTTAAACTGAACTGCAGCAAAATCAATAAATCAATGTAATTAAATCACTATCATAAAGAATATTACTCAACAGTATAAGAACTGTAACTACTTGCCCTAACATGTTTTTTTCCATTTCCTATCCCAGGAGTAGATACAATTCTCAAGTGAATAATTTCAGAAAATACTTTGATAGAATCTCAAGATGTACTTGAGCAACTGGTACACAGTAATGATGCCTGTGACTTAAGACTCTCTAGGGGCCAATCCTAGGGCTGTGAAAAAAATGCTTAAATCCAAGAAAGAAAACACACACACACGCACACAAAAAAAACAAAGGGCTGGTGAGGAGTCTGCAAATGATAATGTAAGGTACATAAACAGTTTCTCTCAGTTTTATAAAATCAACATATATTTAGCCTAGACAGGCTAACAGAGAGCTACCTTGTTTTGAGTGATGAGAGCAATAGAAGGGCATTTGAAGTTTCCATGTATTTCTGCCTTGCAGATTTAAAACATGAATCACTGAAGCTGTTAAAATAATAGAAACAATCTGCACATATCTGGTGCACCTAATTGTCTTCACCCAGCAAAGACTGAACTCAGTTTTGCCTTCCACAGCACGCCATTTAGAATTTCCATACCTGTAGCTGTTTCCCATACGTCTCAGGATCTCAAATAAGAAATCATTATTTTGAACAATTATATGATATAGATTTCACACTTGTATAAAGCTGCTTCAATATGCCATTTTTAGGTGTTTCTATTGTACCTTAAAACTAAGTCGTTACAGTTTAAAAGTACACAAGGGTAGTGTGACGGCCCTATGTACTACGGATAGAACTAAATGGACAATGATAATAGCTTCTTTCAGCCAGGAAACTGTAGAATAGATCGTTCCTCTCTACACATTCCTGAAGGTAAGCGAAAAATATAACCTATATGATTTTTTGGTTTCTTAGCTTCATTTAACTTGATGAATTGACAAAAGCCTCAGACAATTGCTGAGATGGAGAAAGCCTGGGAGTGTGTCCACAGGTGGAAAAGTGTGACCCTGAATTGAAACTGTGAATGAGCCTGTGGGGGCAGCTGAAGCACAGGAGAATGTTTTGCCCTCATTAGGGGGCAATTTCCTCTTCAGGGCTGAACACACCGTCTATCTCCTTCTCCGCCTTAAAGGATTTCTAGGAGAAATAAAGTGTTAGTAATTGTGTGGTCTTTTCCAGGACATGGATGCTGATATTTCAAATTTCAAGGGTTATAATAAGTGATAGCTTGGGAGAGACAGGTTTAGCCTGCAAACCTGCCAATAGAAAGATTGAGCACGGTTATGCTTTTAGTCTTGGTGGTTGTAGCTATGATGAGCAAGGAATGGAGAGATCACTAAGCAATCTCTACCTTTCAACATTAAGTGTCCTCAGGGACAACAGACTGCAAAGGTGCAGTATTGCCTGTTTGTAAAAGGGGATGCTCTAAGTGGGAAGTGGTGGGAGTTATATCTATACTGACCCATCATTTTGTAGTTTGTGAAATAGGGAGCAAAAGAGAGGTACATATCTTGAGTTGGCCTGGAAGCTTGCAGATCTGAAGAGTAGTAGAATAACTAAAATTGCTTTGACCATTCCTCCATCCTCCTCTTGTTTTTCTCCATAGCTATTATTTGGATTCTGCTCCTTGTCCCAGGAAGCTTCCTTTTTTTTTTTTTTTTTAATTTCTTGAAATCAATCCATGCTTCTTCACAGTGGCAGTTGGGGAAAGTTTCACATGGGAACACCCTAATTCTCATTTACTAGGAATTTTTTAGCCTTGGAAAGGAGTTGTGCCTTATTAATTCTTTATTCCAAGAGAAGCTACCTTATAACTCAGAGGAGAACAGTTTGAGAGATTTAAGCAACAACAACAAAAATTAAACCACAAAAACAAAATTCTCTTCCTAAGCTTATAGGATAACACAAAGAAGATATGTCCAGTATATTTGAATTAACTAATTAATGTTATCCCGTTTTGTTTTCTGAAACTTTCAACCCAGCCGCATTAAAGTACTGACTTTCAGGGCTGTGGTAGGTCTCATCTCAGAGGTTGCTTCAGAGAAACCTGTACTAGCCCTCCTTAAAATCTACATTCAGAGGAGTGAGGCCCAAAGAGAGAAGGCAGCTCTTCTCCGGCCTGCCTTAGGCTTACCTTCTGAGTTCTGATTTTTGTTTTAAAATCGCACTTCTTTTCATGAATAACTGACAGGGAGTCTAGAATGATTAATAT
>NW_012155618.1:2916297-2920231 GCF_000956105.1 Propithecus coquereli | reverse complement strand
TTTTAATTTGTTTTTTTATGTCTAATCGTTATTTTGCAATAAAAGAATATATCCAATTTCTCTTTTCTGAAATTCCCTTAGGCTTCAACTTCAGATTTTTATGTTCTTATTTATGTTATTGTCTTCCTGTTGATGGAATTTTGTTTGTGTGTGTGGTTTAATAGCTAAACTTTTTATTTTATTTGCTTACTATTATCATTGTCATTATCGACATTATTAACTACTTATATAGAGCTTATAATATTCCAGGAAGTATTCTAAACACTTCATAAGCATTAGCACATTTACAATTAATTAGCTAGTTTACTAATAATATTTTCGTGTGTGATTACGTAGGTACTGTTATTGTCCTTATTTTGCACGCAAGGAAATTGAGGCACAAAGAGAGTAAGTAAGGCTTATAATCACATAGTAAACAGAGGAGGCAGATCTGGGTAGTCTGTAATCCAGAATCCAAATGATTAAATGAGTAAAGAGGTCAAAACCCCCAAATCATATATATTTTAAACATTTTCTCATATATATATTTGTTTCCTTTTCAATCATGCTCTTTTGAGGGTTTATAGCTCCTAAACAAAGGGCATTCATTCCTTCAAGGGGAGACAATATGGCCTAGAATAAAAGAGTTACTGGTCATTTTTTATCTCAAACTTAGTATTTTTGGAATCTAAAAAATGACAATAATTTTATGCCTAGGCCATGCTGAGAAAAAGATTTTCCTAAGTTCCAAAGTTCATTTTTACTAGATCAAATATCAAAGAGATATTTCTCAGGCCATGGTAAAAACAAATGGTTGAGAAATATTACTAAGAATATTATCCTTCCAATAGTAGAGCTTCCACAGAATTTTATTTTAGTCAATAGGATAGAGGAAAGAGAAGAAAATCATAACATTAGGACCAACAACGATTGTCCTTAGCAAAGTCCTGTATTCTACACAGCATTCTGAGGTATAGAGGGGTTGGAGCTAAGGAAGATGTGTAAATCGTTGATCTGAAGAGCAGCCCTCCAGAGCCTGCAGGAGCCAACATGATGTTGAAATAAACTGAGATTTCCTAGACTTTTGGGGGTCATGGAATACAGTAACAGAACCGGTAGACTAGAAAAGTCTGGGACCAGAATACAGGAACTACAATATTGGATCTCATGCCACTGGTCTATGTCAGGTGGCAACAAGCCACTCACAAGAAACAGGCAGGACCAACCAACCTTCAGTCGACACCAGAGCCTGACTCAAAGAGAAGAGGCCAGGGCACACCTGGCCCCTGTGAAGACCAGTAAAGGTCCAGAGGACCAAAGTGCAGCACTTGCACCAAATGTGTGTCTGGTCAAACACGCCCATGCAAACTTCCTCTTGCATGCAGATTTGAGGAGGGCAAAGGGTAAGGTTTGTAGGAAGAATACCCCATTAGGATTGAATTGCAGATTTTGTTTGTTTGTTTGTTTTACCATTTTAATTACTTTTTTAAGGAAGATTTTGAGTTAAAAAGAAAGATCCAGTTTTAACTTGGAAGAGCTGAGAAGAATGAAAACTCAAGAGAATTAGAACATTGCTTATAAAAAATAAAGGAGACTATGATGCTTTTGCATTTACAAGACGGAGTGTGCACACATCTGCTATTCTGTTATTTAAGAGAAGTAAGACTAAGAAATACAGAGGATTGTTAGTGAAAAGAGGAGGTGAACATCAAGCCTCCCTTGTATATTATATTAAAAGAAACGCTGAGTGCCTTTAGACACAGCACAAAATATTATAGCAATTTAAAAAGATCAATATGAAGATAGCAGTCATGCATGTAAAATCAGCTGAGATATGTTGTCTGTATGATCAAAGTCTTTTCCCATGTGAAACAATATATTTGAAAAGCAATGAAAGTCTATAAATAGAAATAGGCCTAAGAAGGCCAAGGAAAAATTGATTAAGAGGTCTGAGAAAGTGTTTATCTGCCATGGTCCTTTCCCCGTCTACTACGATGGCAACATGAATACGTTAATAAAGTGTACATTTGGCTGGCATATTATTGTATATTTTTGCAACTAAATCTCACCATTCAAGACTCTCTTAAGCGGACAGGATAAAGCAAAGTATTTACAGTACTTTTGCAATGGGTCAGTGGAAAAGAAAGCCTGCATGTCTTTTATTCTACTTCAGAAGGACTTTGGTGAATAGAAAATTGGCTCTTTTCCTAATTACTCTCCTGAAATCAGCTGCTGAGTGCGACTCCATAACCTACACCATCCTACAAAAGACATGACAGAGGTTAAGTGATTTTGTCCTACATCCAAGAGAGCATTCACATAGCTTCATTGTTCCTTCAATGAATTGAGTCATTCACTGAAAATACACACTTTTACTGCATTCCAGATATATTATCTAAGGTATTAATCTTCACTGCAGCAAATTGAAATATAGAAGGAAAATGTAAATCACACCAAAGTGAACAATTGTAGAATCTTGTTATTTAGTCAACCACTTATCACGTTTGGCCAGATTCACTGATGAAGCAGACAATGAAAAAAGTAAATAAATGAAAACCTCAGATGTGCTGTGGTATTAATGTATATTAATGTCATCTTGAATGACAACCTTTATGTTTAAGTCCTAATAACTACAAGAAACCTACTTGAATTGATGGTACACACATTTATGTTTATCCCAGCATCCTAAATGAAAGCTGACATGTAAAACCTCTAACCTTAGTTTCCCTTGTAATTGTCTAATATAATCTGTATTACATTTTTCTTAGACTCAGGTAGAATTTCTAAAAGCAGAATCACGGTGCTATTATAGAAAATATGAATCAGATTCCTCAACATGTTTGAAATAATTTAGCTTTATTTAAAAAGCTAGCATAACTGTAAGCAGTGTGATTTCACCACTGATGTGATATCGGTTAAGCTTTTGAATAAGGTTGCTGCTGTTATCACCATGAAACAAATAATGTAGAGGTTGAAAGGATTAAATTCACTAAGTGTTGGCAATGCAATGCCTAACAGTTGCGTATTTGAATAACTTCTGGATACCAGACTAAACTCTGGTGTTTCTTGTTGAGGTGTGTTTGCCATCTAGCTCATGCTTGTATCAGTAGTCAAATCATGCACATTAACTCAGTCAATTTATTGCTTCTGCCCGGGACACAGTGATTTCCAAAATGTACCATTGTTATAATTGTTTTCTAGGCCTGAAGGCATGACAAGGCTCCAGCAATGCCTTTCTAGTAGCTTATTACTTTTGCCTTGTAGGATTCACTGTTTCTGACTGGGTTAGCACTTTCTGTCTAACACTTTACTGTATCATACAGTATGCCAGGTCTCAAGCCACATTGGAGCCAAGAAGGAAAAAAAAAATGATGAAATGCATCTAAACAGTTTTGCTGACATCTTCTTGTCTTGTTTCATTCACAGAGTGTGAACCCCTGGAGTTTTACAACCATTTGAAATTCAAAGGCAAATGCTGAGAGCACACCATCATGAGAATTGGCAACAATGAAAAAGTTTGTCAAAACCACTTTGGCACTGAACCACTCAATGTTTTCCGCACAAGTAGAAAGCTGACAGCATTCATAGAAAACTCATAGACCAACCCAAAGGAAAAACGTCAGATTTAGTGAATTTCTTTTCTTGAAATTACTGTATGATGTTTAACACTGAAGTCTATAAGAAATACTATTTTTCTCTGAAGCATGTTCATGATATTAGTTTCTTTATGATGAGAGGTTTGTCCTCTCACGTTTTCTTTAGAACTTGAACATGTATTTTGAAAGTCTGCTCATGATTTTGAATTTCAATAGAGATTACGAACATGATTCATGGGCTATGACTCATCCCTCTTAAATGTTCTAATTGTATAAACTACATCCTTCAAAGCATCCTATGGACACATTAAATATTAAGATGTACATTTAAAAGCACCAAGAGGTATGATTCCTTCATG
>NW_012155618.1:2912334-2914717 GCF_000956105.1 Propithecus coquereli | reverse complement strand
TAACCCAATATTTTCAAAAATATTATTTCAACATATAATCACATGTAATGTTATCAATGAGATCATTTACATTTTCCTTTTTTCACACTAAATTTTTGAAATCTAGAGTATTTTTATACTCATAGCACATTCAATTCAGACTAGTTATACTTAAGTACTAAATAGCCACATACGCTAGTGGCTACCACGTTGGACAGAATAGAGCTAGAATAAGGGATTTATTATTTGGATTAAATCTTACATAACTATCATAACAGAAAGAAAGGAGGATATGCAAGATTTAAGCTCTGTGCTTCTTTTTGAATCTGATGTCTCTAAAGGTCAACCAGACTGGCAACTGGGGAACAAGGTATTTTGTGGAAAAGCATGAAGAAAAAGTGAAGCACATGAGGACAAACTGAAACACACGTGTTTATCACCATCTCCAACCTAGATGTCATGGCTTATAGGAGAGGCTGATGCCCTCACCAGGGACCTAACCACTCATGTGGTTCAGAACTTGAAGTTGCCAAAAAAAGAGAACTTGTGGAAGGTAAGGAAGCTACAAGTTCAGATGTTACCCTATACTTATAAAGTAAGCTAACAAATGAGTGATAACGTGCCGGATGTCACAGTATTTGAAGCCCTGCATCGAACTTTCAAGCATAGAAATGTGGCTATTGCTTTACTTCTGTCTTCCAAACTTCATGCAAAATGTTGTTTGCGGCCAATGCAAACCTAAAACCATTCAGGGAATGAATTCTGGGAAACATAGTTTCAGTATCACTAAATTGATACAGTATAAATGCCCCATAGGCATGTGGGGAAGGTTACTCAGGTATTTCCAAGTCCTGTCAAAACTGGAATTATTCTTTGGAAATAATTATTATTTCCAAATAACACTATTATTTTCACGAATAATAATTATTCTTTGAAAATCAATATTACGACACAGGGGTTTAAAACAGAAGTTCGCATGAAACCTCTTGCAGTATATAACCCGTTTTAACACCGAGAAATTAATGCCTATAGAGTTTGTATTGGTTCCTTCCTCTGTTTCTTCTTCTCCTTTTTCTTTAAATCAAAATGATATATGCCAACACTAAATCATTCAACTGCAGATATACTGAAGGATGTAAAGAACCACCTGCAGAGCCCAGGCAGGATCGATGAGTGTTATTGCATTTGAAGTCAAAGTTCTAATGGAATTTTTAAAGTAAAAGTATCATAGTCTTTTAGAACTAGAAATGACTTTTCAAGCTGTCAATTGATCTCCAGATAAGGAACTGAGACCCAGAAACATGAATTGAGTGACCCCCAAATCATGTGATTATGCAGCAATTTAGCAAAAACTAGGACTTTGTTTTTCAAAGATCTAACAAGATACGACTGAAGCAAAATAAGATAAAATAATAAAATAAGGTAACATAAGAAGAAAAGATTACTAATTCAAACAAGAATTGCTTTCATGGTTAAACCTAAGCCACCGTAGATGCATAATACCTATTTGTAATTACTATCCATGATGCTGTTAATAACTATATAATGGGCATATACCATATTAAATGAGTAGTAGGCTTGTGGCACATCCCACTAAGGAAAATACAAATTAAGAGTATACTCTTAATTGTGATAGAATTACATAGAATGTAGCATGAAAGATATGATGAATAAATGAATGATAGTGTGAGTGAATGAATAATCTTCTCTCCACTTTCCATGATTCTTGTTTGCTTTTTTTTCTTTCAGCTTTCCCATTGAGACAGATCATTGCACAAAGATCTTGACTCACCCAGGTTTGGGTTGAATCTCAAAGGGAAGAGGTAGAACCATTCAGAGCACTTAAGGTAGAAGCAGAGAGCAGAAGTTGTGTGCCTTGATTCCAGTTTTTTCTGCTGCTGTCAGTTGGCCGCATAGAGCAGATGTGCTGTTGTGACATGTTTGGGCAAAGGCAGAGCCAGAGAAAGTGTCTGCCCTTCTCCTCAGCTCCTGGGTAGTATAGAAGGGATATTTCTGGGATGCAAGCTTGCCTGTGAGATCACCACTGTGAGAGAACAATGGGCTTGCAATGAGCATTGCCAGGAAAACTAGAAGGCAAATGGAAGTCACAGCCAGGCCCAAGAGGACCTGAAATACTGTTAAAAATTAAAGCGAGTAGGATTATCAGGATCAATGGGCATATAGCCCAGATCTCGCCCCGACAGCGTGTGCTGAGAGAATAGAATGTGAGTTATGGTAGCCTCTGGCTTGTCATCAATGGTAGCAACAAAGGCAGAGATCAATGCCCACCCCTAAAGCCAATAGTGATAACCATCTTCCCAATAAATTTACATAATCTCTTGGAGAGAAGAGCTGGAAGAATACTTCTGTATAAACAACTCAGATAAAAAATTAAAATTTTAAA
>NW_012155618.1:2911475-2911975 GCF_000956105.1 Propithecus coquereli | reverse complement strand
TGTACATTGTGGAATGGCAAGTTATTTAACCATATGTATTACCTCGTGTACTTATTTTTTTGTGGTGAGAATATTTAAAATCTACTTTCTTAGCAATTCTCAAATATATAACATTATTACCTGCAGTTACCATGATGTACACAATAATTCTCTTGAACCTATTCCTCCTGTCTAACTGAAATTTTGTGTCCTATGACTACCATTTTCCCATTCCTTGCATCCCCCAGCCCCTGTTAACCACCATTTCACTCTGTTTCTATGTGTTCCACTCTTTTACACTACACGTATAAATGAGATTGTATGGTATTTGTATTTCTGTGCCTGGCTTCTTTTGCTTAATGTCCTCCAGGTGGATCCATGTTGTTGCAAATGAAAAGATTTCCTTTTTTTTTTAGACTGACTAAAACTTCATTGTGTATATATACCACATTTTCTTTATCTATTCATTAGCTGATGGACACTTAGATTGATTTCATATCTTGGCTCTTGTGAATAGTGCT
>NW_012155618.1:2898569-2900060 GCF_000956105.1 Propithecus coquereli | reverse complement strand
TTCCATCTAAGAACTTTTACATAGTTAAACACTATTTAAATGATTGACTATTTCTTTCTTATAACATTATAACAGAAGAAGCATTTGTGACCTTTCATAAAAAAGTCTTAAATATTACCTTTAATGACTATGCAATAATGATTATATAATCTATCATAAGATAGTTTTACCATAATTGGCTTTTTATTTCTTTCAAGGAGCTTTTTTTATTTGGAGAATATGATGTTTTCTTGATGTGTCAACTTGGCTAGCCTACTATCTCTAGTTATGCAAGAAACACTAATTTAGATACTGCTGTGAAGTTATTTTGTTGATGTGATTAAAGTTCATAATCAATTGGCAAGGAAAGAATCTTGGATAATCAGGGTAGGTCTGATTAGATCAGTTGAAAGACCTTAAAACCAGAGAGCTGTGGCTTCCCTGATGAAAGAATTTCTGTGCCAAGCGCTTTTCTTGTGCTCAGAACTTCAGTCTGCCCTTCCTGATGGTACACCCTGTGGATTTCAGACTGGTCTGGCTAGTCCTTACAATCATGTAAGCCAACTCCTCGCATTCTATCTCTTAATATGTATCTCCTTTTGTTTCTATTTCCCTGACTGGTGCAGGGAGGACGTGTTGCTTTTTATAAAGAACATTGCCGCAGGATGTTATTTCGAAGTAGGAAATAAATGATCATGAGACACTCATCTGCCTAGTGAATGCATGAAATGCATAGGGAAGAAAAAAAAAACTAGAAATTTGAAATCCCTCAGCAAATATCTATAAGTACTACATCTAAAATGTCAGGGAAACAGAAATACCAAGGTGATTGCTACACATGCTAACCAAGTCTTGCTTTGTGGATGACAAGGGAAGAGTGAGGAAGATGGGGAAAAGAAAACAAGCTCTGATTAATGAATACAAACAAATTCATCAAATGGGTCAGGGTAACTAAGAGCTAAGATTTTTTGACATGGTACCTCAAAGCCCGGGAAGTATCACAATCATGTTGATGCGCTTTACTAGCTGAAAAGGTTTCCACATCCATTTGTATGGCATGCATTGCCTTATATCGTCTTATGCTAGGTACCTGTTTCTGAAGAAAGACAGAATATTTTGCCCCTGAAAATGCAAATAAACTTCTCCCAATAGAGGTTCCCACTCAGAAATGATAAATGGAGGCCTTGAAATGTTTCCTCTAGTGAATTACATATTTGAATTACACTTTCTATTTCTGGGAACCTCACATTCTCACCTATTGCCTTGTTCAACATTTGCTGCCTCTGGCTGCAGAAGCTGATTAGGAAGCAAGGCCAATTGGAGATTTGAAATGATACTTTATTGACTTTTTTTTTTTTAATAAGGGAGACATAGCCAGCGAGAAATGTGTAGTAGTACTCTGTTTGACTGTAATTAGGGTCAGATCTTGCTTTCTTTATTTCATAGTAGCAAAATATTCATACTCCATGCTTCCCTTCAATAACACTCAGCTAAAATATATTGGGTGTTATT
>NW_012155618.1:2891358-2897297 GCF_000956105.1 Propithecus coquereli | reverse complement strand
CCTCCCAGAGTGCTAGGATTACAGGCGTGAGCCACCGCGCCCGGCCTATACTGGACTTCTTATTTGTAGATATGGTATGCAAATTTTTTGGTATAAGGAACAATTGAAAGATCTATTTTGCATTTTGATGTTTTTGAAATCTAGTTTCCATTTCAAATATTTGATGTCTGTTATGCAATGGAAAATAGGTCCCCCTAAAGAAAAATACTTTTTTTTTCTTTGTTCAAAAGTGCATTTCACTTAACCGTAGAGTTCTGAGCTCTCGATTGCTTTTGTTTTTTGTCTTTGCTCTTTTTCTGACTGTGAGGAGGAGAAAAGGGAACAGGAGGGGTATAAAGCCCTGTTTGATACCAGAAGGACTCCTAAGGGTTCTTTTGTTTGTTGATAGCAGGGATTTTCTCATTTACATCCTTTCAGAGAACAAACCATGTAGCTGCTGTATCATATCTGTGTCTCAATAATAACCTTTGCACTACACTGCTGTGTATGGATTAACGCTTGATGGCTGTTGACTCAGACTTCTGATAGCATTCCTCTGAGCAGAAGGCAGAAACCAACAGTCTCTATTCCTTATGCTAACAACAGCTTCTAGTACAATTTCCAGAATTATTAGATTTTGATTATTACAGGAAATTTGTGTATCTTTCTTTCCTGAAGTTCGATTCTTAGTTGCCAGTAGTTTAGAAGTTAGGCTGAAGGTTAACCATAACTCAGAAAGCTTTCTAACTAAATAGGAAAATACAATTGTCAGAGCAAAGTTTACAACCCTTTAAAAATGTTTAAGTCCCTTGATGAAGTTCAAAACTTATAATTTGCCTATAAATACTTGGTATGTCAATTATTATTTTTCTTTCATGAAATCAAGTTCCAAAGAACTGCTAAGGTATAGCAATATTTTGATCTAATTTTAAAGTTGGTGTTTGAATGTGGTAAAGCATAATTTCTTTGAATATTTTACATTTTGATTATTTTCATTGATCCCACCATCTCAGTCTCTAAAGTAAAAGGGAGTAGTACCTTGTAACAGAAATGTAGTGAATTTGCAACTCCAATCTCAAATCTCACACATTGGAAGGCCCCAATCTGTTGTTCATTTCACAGTGTTATGCGAAAAACTTCTTGAATGAAATATGGAAACTCAATTTTTAGACTTATTATAGAGAGTAAGAATATAGTTCCACTAACAAATGGATAGCATTGAGTTTTACAAAATAGGATTTATTCAAGAACATACTATCGGATACTAAGCTTGTTCCTGTTCTACAAAAAAGAAGACAGAGTGTATTGACCCTGCTTATTGACATCCCTTGCCATTATTAAGCTCTGGAAGGCCTTAATGCTAAGTATGTGATGTTATAGGCAACACTGCATGGTATTTAAGATTATCATCTCTGAGATCAGAATATTAAGGTTTAAATCTCAAATTTCTCTATGTGACCTTGGGAGGGTTGCAAACTTAAGCTTTAGTTATCATACCAGTTAAGTAATACTATAAATCTCACTGAAGGAACTGCTGTGAATATACAATGAGAAAATGAATTTAAATCCTTAGCACAAGGCCTGGCACAGAGTAATTGCTTAAAAAGGTTAGCATTTATTAACACTACTAACCAAGTGATGAAAATTATATCAGTTGCAGATAAAGCCAACTTCTTGTTTCTGATATATCTAAATCAATTTTAGGAGAGACAAACTTGGTTATAATAACAGATTCTTACATTAATTGTACTTACTATGCAGCAATCGATAACTGAACCAGAAAATTTTATCAGAAGTGGGGCTTTAATATAATAAAAATTTAAAAACATGTAACACTGGCTTTGGTACCGGGTAGTGGGAAAAGGCTAGAAAAATGGCCAGGATTCTGCTGAGGAAGGTTGAAAGGAGAGCAGACAAAATGTTAGTGGAGGTTAGAAAGGAAGTAAATAAATTGTTATTAGAAGTTGAATAAAATGATGATCTGAGTTTTTAGCAGTGAAGCAATTGGCAATCCATCTTTCCTGGGTTACTTGAAAAACATATGATGTGTTTAATGAATTTATGAATTTAAGGAGATTTTTAGGCTGGATATTATAAATTTGTTTCTTTTTGTTGTATATTATAAGGTAAGGGAAGAGAAAGATGAACTAAGACAGAAAATTTCAGTTTACAATGCGATTAATAGGAAATATAGAAGGCACAGAACTAGCTTGATTTGCAAAGAAACTTGCATTTTCTCCAGTATTTCCAGGTAGCAAAAGATTCTAAAAGTAAGAAACAGCATCACAGGATTAAATCTATTAATAATATGATTGTAAGATCCTCTTTTAATACCTTAGAAAGATTTATGTAGGTACCTAGTAGACCCCATCAGCTACACAAAATGGCTTCTAAGAATATTAAACATATTGTCTCCATAATCCTCTACCCAAAATATAGAGAGGTCTATTTCAAAAATAATTGTAGGTATGGCTTCTTGGGCAAGGTGTAAATACCAATTACATGTATATGAAACCCACAGTGTTTTTAAGGGAGTGATAATAGGTCAAACTAAAAGAGGCAGCAGAGACAGTTCAAAATGAACTATGCTCATTATTTTCTATGACCAGGAAGCAGCCTGAGAAGACTGAGAAGATACCCTGCTTCAAACACTGGCCATTTCTTATAGAAAAGGAAAGATATCTCACAGGGTAGGGCCCCAAATCAAGTCAACAAGGACAAAGGTTTGGCAATAGTACTTCCTCAGAGGACAAGCAGACTCTAACCAAGGAACATTTTCTGCCCTTAGATTAGAGAGTCCTGAGAACATACACCAAACTATTTTCAGAATTATTGTGCACCAGCGATTGACTCTCATTTTTTACATTTTTGAATAGGAGTTTCTACTGCAGTTATCCTGTATGTGTCTCCACATTGTATGTTGGGAGTGCAAAGGTGTATGTCTTTTTAGGTTGTGGGTCCTTAGAACAAAACGAACGCACTAAAAGAACTGCAGGGAAGAAGGCTTATCTGTATCTAGAACTGATACAGGGAACACGATCATGAACTTCAAGATGAATGATATGATGGGATAAGATATTGGGGGTGCTGAGAGGGCGTGTGTATATTTTACAGATGTATGCAAGGTCTTCGGAGGACATTGTGCTAAGTGAAATATGCCAGACACAGAAGGACAAATACTGTATGATCTCACTTATATGTGGAATCTAAAAAAGTTATGGAGACAGAAAGTAGAACAGTGGTTACTAGGGACTGAGGGGGTAGGGGAAATGGGGAGAAAATTGTGGGCATAGAGGTATCTTTTCAATTTTACAGGGACATGCATCACTGGAGCTAGAGCACAGGCCAGGAGGAAGTGTTACATTAGTGGCCCCAACGCATCACTTCATCTGTCGTCTGTGCATTAAGATAATGCCTTTTCACATTGACTATGGACTTGTCCATGTAACCTATTTTGGTCAAAGGGATATTAACACACAGTATACAGGCAAAGATACAATAACATGATAAGTAATTATACATCTGAGCTTGCCAGCTGTCACTATGTGAAGAAATGATCACACATTTTGTGCCATGTGTGAAAGATCACACGAAGAGAGATCCCCAGTTATCTCAGCCATCCCAGCTAAGCCTGGCCTTTAACAAAACTGCCAGTTGAATGCAGTTGCATGACTAAAACCAGGTGAAATTAGCAAAAGAAACTTTTTTCCAACCCACAAAATCAAGAAAAAATATAATTTTTTTGAAGCTTCTGGATTTTTAATGTGTTTATGCAGCAATAGATAATCAATGCAATTATTAATGCCATGAATTCTTTGTATATATTCAAGGTGTATAATGTGATGATTTCATATATACATACATTGTGTAATGATTGCCACAACCGCATTAACACATCCATCCCACCCATGCTATACCTTAGATCCCCAGAACTTGTTCACCTTATAACTGAAAATGTGTACCTTTGCACCAACATCTCCCCATTTTCCCTACCTCCTCAGTCCCTAGTAACCACTGTTGTACTATCTGTCTCCACAACTTTTTTAGATTCCACATATAAGTGAGATCATAGAGTATTTGTCCTTCTATGTCTGGCATATTTCACTTAGCATAACGTCCTCCAGGTTCATCAATGTTGTCACAAATGGGTGGGTTCCTTCTTTATTATGGCTAAATAATATTCCAGCAACCTACCTTACAAATGCATGTCTCTGGTTGCAAAGAGTCAATAAAAGAATAAGAAAATACAGGTTCAAAAAAAAAAAAAAAAGACAACAGAAAAGAAAAAGGGAAAATCCATTTCTTATTAATGAGTTGGATAACTTCTAGTAAGTCTTATACCTCTTTGCATTTTGTTTTTAGAATATTTTTATCTTCAAAGGAGTGATAAGATCTATTTTACTCACTTAAAATTTTTCCTATTTCAGAATTAAATGAGATGATATATGTGAACCACTATGAAAAATATAGAACAGCCATATTTAATATGCTTGTAAAAATAGATAGTAGGAATTGTAGTAATGGAAACATATTTTAAGCACTGAATCTAGCACATTGTTTCCCTAAGGATGTTTGGAAAGCCAGTTAGGATTATATCTCGTTTCAAATGTAATGAGTTTCTTGATTGATAATGTAAGTGGGTAATATCTTTGAATTTTCTCCAATAGTCATCAGTTTGAGAAATTATTGCCTTCTGTTTCAATACAGTGAAAAAAACTCTTAATCCATATTTTTGAAATTCTAAGACTCTCAATTACTCAAAGCATTTATATTTTCACACTGACTTTGAATTGTGATGGAAAAATACTGTGAGCTCTTCCAGATATATGTTATCTGTAATCTTTTCAAATAATCCCTTTGAAGTAGGTTGATTTATGACTACAAGATCCAATTCCCCTCTTTTACTGTTTATCACAATATGTAATCTTTTCTACTTGAGTAGCACGGCCCTTCTATCCCTAATAAGCATAGGAAAAATCTAGGAGGAGGTCTTGTGTGTCCTGAGATGTAACGGGAAACCTTGTCCCCACTCCCTGGTGGATAAGCATTAATCTCTTCTGTTTCCTGCAATGTAGTTCTTAGAAATGACAAAGATTCTTCCACTTCCTCCTCCCCCCTCCCCTCGTTCTCCTCTTCCTTCTACCTCTCTTCCTTCTTCTTCTTATTAATATTCTAAATCTATGTTCCTTTTCCCTCAATAATGAGAATGCAAATATATGACATCAATATTTCAACAGATCATGTCTTTCATAACTTGAGCAATATTGGATGTCAGAAAGACTGGTCTGTTCCCTCTTCTCAGTTTCACAATGGCTTAGTGAGTGACTATAGCGAAAGGATCAGGGTGGAGGTGGTGATGGGAAAAAATAGATCAGATAGATATGGAGCCTCTGAAGAATGTTGACCTAGAGAAAACAATACAACAAAGCCTTAACTAGTTCCACCCCAGCCTACTGCGTACACAAGGTACACAATTCTTCTTTCTTTTACTCCTTATTTTAGATCTCATTTCATCAACAAACATTTCCAAGTATATCCAGCAGGAGATCCTGGTTAAGTCAATATTCCAAAGAGATAGAAGCCCATGACCACTCCTCTCAAATACTGATAAATTGTCTTGCTAAAAAACAAGCCATGGGGCATGACTGCACACGTCTCCTACTTAAATTGATGTATGGTATATGCAATGGGGGAACAATGAATTCATAGCTCTAAAATAAAATCATGCATCACAAACATTGACTAAAACAAAATTTTATATTCTTCGCCTTGGGTAAGTAATTTTACTAGGGATTTAATGACACAAGAGCATACTCTTTGGAATGCTCTCTAGTAATTAGCATTACAAGGAAAAGAGTCTTTTGATTTATTACAACAAGGATAATAATAGGGAGCATTTATGTTCTAGGGTCTGTTTGAAGCACTTTACATGCATCATCTCAATCAATCCTCGCTAAAAC
>NW_012155618.1:2889619-2890168 GCF_000956105.1 Propithecus coquereli | reverse complement strand
AGCAAAGGAAGCACTATGTAAGAGTAAGGTTCAATTTTTAATAGGGAAATAGATGCCTTAATCTGAGAATTGCTTTTTTAAAGGTTGTAAAAGTGGAGAAGATGAATTGAATACAAAAAGGAAGACATAAATACCTTTTAAAATAGCCTATGTAGTAGACTGAATAGTCACAGTGTGCCAAAATTAATTTGAGTACAAGCATGCATCAGTGATTAAAAGGTTTTAGGAACATTTAAGTGCTTCTAATCTCGATAGCCAGGTGGCTGCAATAGGGTGGATGGGTAGCCATTCAGGGCCCTCCTGGTAAAAACGATTTACCAACCAGTGTAGAAGCATTTTAATATTTTAACAAATGGCATGACTGTACCAATCCTACCAGTGCACTATCAGCCCTAAGTGCATAATGTGCTTTCTGAATCACTAAGAGCCTTCTAAATGATTATAGTTAGTAATGCATTGTCTAAAGGATCATTCTATCTAGTTCAATCTTTCATTGACTGTTTTTCTTTTAAATAGCATGTAAGGGCAATATTACAAATATCAAGACTT
>NW_012155618.1:2876368-2878814 GCF_000956105.1 Propithecus coquereli | reverse complement strand
CTTTTATTTCTAAGTACTATTTCATGTTATGAATGTATCACACACAATTTGTTTAATAATTTACCTGTTGAGGGGCATCTGAGTTGATTCCAGTTTTTAGCTATTACAAGTGAAGTTAATTTAGAAAATATTCCCAAGATACTAAATATGTACTGTGATAGCATCTAACCATCAGCAGGGGCTTTTTCCACACTCTGTTCCCTTAGAATTAGATCTTATTAAGCTTGTGGAGCAGCCTAAAGGTTTCAGATTCCAGACTTCAACCACACCTTTCTAGAGTATTAAAGAGTCTTACACCCCAGGAATTAGTTTTGATGTTTAATTAATTAAGACATACTAGTCCCATAGTGATATGGATGCTACCACATAAAAGCTAAAGCACCTGAAAAACTAGGAGAGTAGGAAAAAAAGTTAAAGAATACAAATTGATAACGTATTCATATGCATGACTACCAATGGATTGCCTGCTTAAAGAAATAATGTAGAACATAAAGCAGAAATATTAGAGGAAAGCATTATGTTGGCATAAGAAACAAAGTCAGAAAAATATTGAAGTGAAATTTGTGAGTATACGAGAAGATAGAATAGTAAAGTAATTGCAAAATAAAGTTCATTAAATGGCAAGTAGCATTTCTGGCTTTATCCACATTTCTACATAGAGATTTCACATTTTCACGGACTAAAGTATCATTATGTTAGTATATGTTCTTTTTCTCAGTCCAGTTTTCAAAACCTGGACCATTATTAATTTTTCCAGCAAACAAAAATCTTGTGTCTTACAAATTTTTCTTTATGGATCCTGCTCAGATATTTCATTTTCAACAGAGCCATTTCTGACCAGCCCAGCTAAAGTGGATTTCTACCAAACCTTAGGTTCCTGCAATCCTTACCATGCATTTACTTCTTGACATTTTCTAAATGTTACATTTTTCTTTGCACACGAATATATCTTATCTCCTAAAAATTATGTATTCTATGGAACAATGATGCTATTTATTTGTAGTCCCCTAAGCAATCAATACAGAGACTTTCAAAGAGTAGATATTTAGAACTAATAAGTTTGGCTCTTGGCTAGTAAACTGAAAATCACTGTATCTCTAGGAGGAAGAAGAGTCTTTTCCAATAGATTCAATTTTAATAGTAACTGAAGCAAAAAGGCAAGAAATATTTTATCTCTATACCTCCCACACCAACCTAGGGATTTGTTAAATATTTCTTAAATAAATCTCCTCCTACCAGGCAAGGCATAGAAATTCTTTATTCACCTGAGGTTTGTGAGGGGATTCTCTAAAAGTTTCTGGAAATGATTGAGCCCTGTTTAATTCTGCAGAAACTGGAGGTTACTCAGATATTTCGCATTCTATGGATTACCCTACCAATTGCTTGGCTCTGACCTAGCAGGCCCATCAATGGCTGGAACTCTGGGAATCAATTTCACCAATTTCCCTCTCATGTAAGTCATGTCACCAAAGCAGTGGAATGCAATTCCACTGTTGGGGTGTAATCATGCAGGTATCCAGGAGTATAAATGCACTTATTTTCTCCACTGCAGAGAGAGACAGGACATGGGCATCACAGATCATGATTTCCCAACAAGCATCTTCATCCAATACAATGAGTGTTAAAGCAACTTATACAAACCATGTTAAAATTCATGTTTGTCATCAAACAATATGGCCACTTGTTATCTTTTTATGAGTCTTGAATTTATAAGGAACTCAATCACAAAAATCTCTGTGGGTCATAATATTTCTCTCTATAACCATTGTTTAATTCTGCCTTGCATGTAATCACAAGTATCATATATCAACAGCTCCTAAATGTTTTGTTTGTCTCTCAATGCTTGAAACATTACTTACAAACAAAAAAAGTGCAAATGTCCATCACTTTTTTTGTTACTGTTTTCCTTATTACTAGATTAACCAAAGAAAAGCGTCACATTCATTTAACACATTGTATCTCATGCAAAGATGATACACAAATCTTCATTAAAAAATGTAAATGCTCAAATAATGAAGACTATTTTAATTATATTTTAAATAGACAATTTGGGTATTTCTACATACTCTCGTAATACACAAAATGTGTCTGTCTGTTTTCAGCTTGGGACATCTACCACCAGAGTTCATTTTTGCACACAATTAAATATTACGTCATTAAATATAAAATGTCCAATTTTGAGTCAAAAGTTTAGTTTATTATATCTCAAATCAGAAGCAGTACAATTAATCAAAGAATGTGCCTAAATTGTCCACACAGTTTTGCCATCTTAACAGTAGCTTGCTTATGCCAGCAGTGAGGAAGCCTGCAGAGCAAGTGGTGATGAAATCGCCAAAGGGGTTTTCCACATTTTGTGGAGAATAGAGTATTTTTTCTTGTAAGACATGGTCCAAAGCCTGGAAGAAGTGGTAGTCAATTGGTGCAAGGTTTGGTAAATACAGTAGAT
>NW_012155618.1:2873558-2874908 GCF_000956105.1 Propithecus coquereli | reverse complement strand
TATATATTTTTAGTTGTCCAATTAATTTCTTTCTAATTTTAGTAGAGACGGGGTCTCGCTCTTGCTCATGCTGGTCTCGAACTCCTGAGCTCAAACAATCCGCCCGCCTCGGCCTCCCAGAGAGCTAGGATTACAGGCGTGAGCCACCGCGCCCGGCCCCATCTGTTTATTTTTTGACCACTTTCTTCCTAAATATTTACTAACGAATATCTACGAGATTTCCAAGGAAAATTTCTATGGGCTTTTGAGTAGAAAAATTGCAAGAAATAATTCAATATTGTTACTATGATTTTCAACTCTTTACTTTTAAAAGAAGTAAATGAAGAGCATGGTTTAATCACCATATTGCATTAAAATTTCAGCATTTGAAATTTGCCTAATAGATTATTATTTGCCATGCACAGTCAGACACAGGTTTGCTATTAGAATTCACTTGACCTTGGGCATGTTAAGCTAACTGCAGTCTTAAAATAGCATCTGCTCTTGTTTTGTTTTTCATAAGTTACCATTATATTTTAATGACTAAATTTTTATCTTAGAAAAATTTTGAAGCATTTTTCAGACTCTATGAAATCATATTTAAGCATCATATATGTCACATGTCAAATGCAGAAGTTATACAAAATTCTGGGCTCTCTTCAATTTAGTTTTTTCCATCATCTCTACTAGCACCTGTATCATGTTTATAAGATTTAAGCTACTAATAGAACTAAACTGCTAGCACAACAGTTTCCTGCCCCCCTCCCAGCCCAGTTTTAGTTTCCTTCTTTTTTTTTTTTCTTTGCCAAGACAGATCTCAAGAAATTATCTTCAAAATACAGTTAATTAAGAGTCTTCTTGCTGGCTTAGTTATCATGCAACACAATGTTAACAGAGGAATAAGTTGGAAAGTTCCTCTCTCTCATACACTACTGTTCATGACTTTAACCATGTCATGTTGCATTTTATTTCTTTGTATATCTGATTCCCGTATCAGACTAAAAACAGTTTAGTATAGGCACTGTATTACACATGTGGCAATGCTCCATTATGTGGTGGGTTTTTAAAATCTACCCAATCAGTAAAATAGCATTTGCAATACTAAAGGTCTGGTGGAGGTCCAGTAGGCTTCTAAATCCCCATTCAGTTCCTAAGAAAATTAAGCAAGGCTATTTACAGTGAAATTTATGAAAAAAATCTATCAAAATCTTTTCTTTGCTCGAACAAAGAAAAGTAATTAATTTATAAGATATTAAGGAAAAATAAGATATAACATATTTAAGATTGATAGATCTGACTTCATATAGCAAGGGGATGACAGGATAGGGTTAGGGTGAGACACTAAGGGGCAGTTCAGTTTTATCTTTGATA
>NW_012155618.1:2871338-2873508 GCF_000956105.1 Propithecus coquereli | reverse complement strand
ATATCAATTTCCTTCAAAGAGGAGATATTTCTAAAACAGAATATTTTAAAAATTCTTCTACCACAAATTTACAAATTTCTCTCCTTGGGGATCTGAGGTTAGATTACAATTCCCCACGTTTAGGGATGAAGAGTGATAATAATCTATGCTATGTAAAAGTCAACATTAGAGATAGGACTTATACTTTTCATTAATATTTCAGTTAATTTCTAATATTAATAAGGCTATTTAGTTATACTATAAATCTTACTTCTTGTTTGTCTCTTAAAATTTAATAATGTTTTATTAAGTGAACTAATAGAAAAAAACAATTTGTAAAGGAGAAGATAGATTACTTCAATGTTAAATAAAGACTTACATTGCAGATGTTCAGGCCATCACAGTTTTATATTTTCCTTACTTTGGGGCAGTAAGCAAAGGACCACAATGCCTGAGGCTGAAAGTATAATGCAATCAATATTTCAAGATTTTTTTTCTTGATAAAAAGTGTGCTTACTATACTGTTATTATTGGTAATTAAAAACTGGAAAATCACAAAGGTCCTATTATGCCAAGTGATTATACAAACATTGTATATCCTAATGTAATATATAATAAAACTTTTAAAATAAGGATTTCAATGCATTTTCAAAATTTAGGAAATTTTTACTATGGAATCCTTTCTTAAATCTTTAAAACAATCACAGAAAATATATGCAGAGCTTAATGGAATATTATAAGGTGGATATCCTTGTAACCACAACCCAAGTCATGAAACAAAACTTTTCCAGACTTCTAGAAGTCTTACTCAAGTGTCTCAGTTCAATCATAGCTCCCTCCTTTCCTGCAAACATAAATTGATCTCCTGAAGTTTATAGCAATTGCTTTCTTGTGAGTTATTCTAGATTTAATACTAAAGTGTACATCCTTAGACATGAAAGTTTAATCTTCCTCTATTTTGAAAAATATATTTTGTGTTTAATCTTCAGAATTTCCCTCCATTTTTTATTGTTTTCCTACTATTTATGGATAGAAAACCCTCGGGGACTTTGGATTCCTCAGAATCTGGATTTGGTTGATATCATAATCATGGTGCAGTTTTAGAAGTTCTTTTGTCTACTGTATTTCCTGAAAATAGGCAGCTGAGTTCAGAGGCTTGATTAGATTCATATTTGATCACTTTGTTAAGGCTATAGATGTTTTCTCTCTTCAGGAAGCATATCATGTCTGCTTGCTTATCTTTCGGTGATGTTAGCAATCACTGAAATTCTGTTCCTGGATTCATTAACTGTTTGAGAGTTGTGACATGGTGATATTCTAATTCTAATATTCTTTTTTATTTACTTTTTAGGGATAATTCCATAGAGAGAGGCTTTTCTTCCTCTACTGTTAGTTTACTCAGTGTTACAGTTCATATATGAAACACAGGCCAAAGGCAATTTACTGCTTTTCAAGAAAACAAATTGGTTCCCTGTCATTCTCCAAAAGTGATTAACTAGGCATTTTTAAAATAAACTTTTTATTTTGAAATCATTGTAGATTCACATACAATCATAAAAAATACAGACAAATCCTAGTACCCTTTACCTAGTTTCCCCCAATGGTAATATCTTGCAAAACTATACATAATATTACAATATGGCTATTGACATTGATACAGTCAAGATACAGGACATTTCCATCACTATAAAGGTCCTTCTTGTTTCCCTTTTATAAACATAGCTCATTCTCTCACACTCCCAGCCCCTTCATAACTTCAGGTGACACTAACTTGTTCACTATTTCTATAATTTTGTTATTTCTCTTTTTAAAATAAAAATAAGAGTTTACTAGCTTTTCTTTTAATGCAAACTTGAGACAACCACATAAGTTGTTATAATTTTGTTATTTGAAGAATTTTATATAAATGGAATTATACAATAAGTAACTTTTTGGAATTGAATTTTTTCATTCAGCATAATTCTCTGGGCATCAAGGTCACTGGGTGTATTAATAATCCCTTTTATTTCTAAGTACTATTTCATGTTATGAATGTATCACACACAATTTGTTTAATAATTTACCTGTTGAGGGGCATCTGAGTTGATTCCAGTTTTTAGCTATTACAAGTGAAGTTAATTTAGAAAATATTCCCAAGATACTAAATATGTACTGTGATAGCATCTAACCATCAGCAGGGGCTTTTTCCACA
>NW_012155618.1:2869424-2871288 GCF_000956105.1 Propithecus coquereli | reverse complement strand
TATAAGAATTAAATTTAGAAATATGGTTATCTGCCTACTTGACATCTCTTTCAAACATCTATCTTCCTTCCCTTCTTGTCCATATCAATACAGCATCTTTAGTTTTCCAGTTGCTTAGTCTGAAAACCTTAGCATGATTGTCAACTCCTTCTTCTTCTATATCCCACATCTCATATGTTACTAAATCAAATACTTTTTAAAGACACCAAGAATTAGATTTCTTTTTACCTCTTCCACAGCAGCTGTCCTGGTGCAAACCATCATTACCTTGGACCTAGAATATTGTATTTGGCTCCTAATCAACCTTGCTGCTTCCACTTTTGTACTTTCTTTGTACAAATAGCAAAATAAGTATTGTGTAAATTAAATAAATAAATGAAGACATAAAGCCACTTTTGTACTTTCTTCCCTACTCTCCAGTACTTTTCCACACAGAAGCCAGAGTGAAACTTTTAAAACGTATGTCAGGTAGATTGTACCTTCTCTTCCAAGATTTCTAATGGTTTCCCATCTTAACATATAAAGTCCACCTTCCCCAGTATGTCCTGCCATGCTCTGTAGGATTTGTCCTTCCCCAGCCTCATTACCTGTCATTTCAGCTGTACTTGGCCTTCTCACAATTTGTCAAATGCTGCAGAACTTTCATACTTACCATTTCCTCTTCCTGAAGCAAGTCCCTCAAATTGCCACTCTGTAACTCCTTTATTTACTTCAAACCCCTTTTTAATTTTCACCATATCACAGAGGATAGTCTAATAATTTCATGTAAAATAGCACTCCCCCCATAACTCTCCCATTTCTCTGTTAATTTTCTTCTGTTTTCTTCGAATCATTTATCATTGGACTATCATATAGCCATTTTATTGCTTATTATCTTTTTCCTTCCACTAAATTATAAGGTCCGTGATAACATGGACTTAGTTTTGTTCACTTTGCCATATGCTAGAGTAGAAATTGGCAAAAAATAGAAGTTCAATATATTTGTCAAATGAATAAATAATTGAATAAATGAAAGTAAGCTTGACTCATTAAGATCTGTTTGAGTGTATTTTAATCTGTTTTTTTCCTAAGAGATGTTAATTTTTTGGGAAAATTGAACATTAATATGTTTCATAGTCTTATATGTTTAGGCCTTAACATGCGCTAAAAGCCTGCATTAGAACCTTCTTTAAGGCTTCCCTGTTTAATTCTTTTTAAATTTCTCTGATTTATAAATAGCATTTATTTATAGTAATTATGTTTCAATAATGATATGTTTGGAAATAGTCATTTTACTACCAGTTTTGTCAATATGTCATAATATACAAGGTTTATTTCTTGCTGGGTTCTAATTGTCTGTTATACCAGAGAACATAGTTCTACTAATTGTACCAAGTAAGAGTAATTCCCCTATGACACATTTTATACTTAATAACTAGGTTCTAACTCTCAGTAGAATAGCACACAGATGAGAAAAAAGAAAGATCTTTTGAGACAATCACAATCCAGTTACCTGGAGTTTTTATGTCGAAAAGAAAATGAAAAACTGCAACAGAAATAAGGTCTCTTGGGAAGAATGGCTCTAAACTTCAGCTACAAAGAAAGAACAATATTTCAAGGAACCAACAAAGGTTGTAATCTATTCAGTATTTAAAACTCATATTTTCTAAACAAGATCATTGTCATATGCATTTATTATTTTAAATGGGCTCTCTCAAGAAACCATTGAATTTATATTTATGAAGACATTTATTGCACACTAAATGCCAAGTAAAGATTATTAAAAAAATCTTTATTGAAGTCTAACAGCAGTGAAAAACATTTTCCATTAGTAGTATAATTAGCTCATAATTATGTAAGCAATAAATGCATAATTAGTTTTTTA
>NW_012155618.1:2863121-2865361 GCF_000956105.1 Propithecus coquereli | reverse complement strand
GGAGACATCCATGTGTCTGACACATGCACCCCTGAGGTTGCAGTGCAGAAATAATCCATTTTCCTCCCAGGAAGCAGCTGCCTCATTCACACTGTGAAAAATAGTGGAATGAATAAGATTTTTTTTTAAGTGTAGGGTAAAAGGCAGAAGTAGGTGTACCCCACAGCATAGTGACAGTCAGACATACCTGTATGTCTATGCATATCACACACACACACACACACACACACACACACACACACACACACACGAGTTTTTCTCATCCAGAAAAAGGGTAACTTTGAAGAGTTTGTATTATTTACATTGCAGTTATCATCGAAGATAACAAGGTGACTTTGGCTGAACAAAGGAAAAAGAAACAGAAGCCTAATATTTAGAAATGCACCTATTTTAATTGCTAACTTGTTCTGCATGGGTATATCTTGCTTCTATTTGGGAGCAAACATCTAAGAATCAAGACACATTTTCCCATAATTTAGGTGCTGAAATATGTTTACTGTTTCAGAGATATGTTATATCTTAACCTGGTAGAAACCTTTACAAGAAGAAATCCTTGTTCTGGGCAACCCTACTGCAACTTGGAATTCCTTTAGCAAAATATTTGTTGTCTCTGTTTTGGTTTCAAACATAACATTGATTTAAGTTAGGTGAGTGCATTGACAAATGAACAGCACTTTAGTCATTTCAGGCACAGCTTATTGTTCTTGTTGTTCTTATTTTTTTTCATAGCTGTTCTTGAGCAAAATCCTTAAGTAAATGAGTACTAGCAATTAAGTTAAAAGGACAATGTATTAGTTTGCTAGGACTGCTACAACAAAGAACCACAAGCTGAGTTGCACCAACAGCAGATATTTATTGTCCTAGAGTTGTGAAGATTAGAGTTCTGAGATCAAGGTGTCAGCAGGGTTGGTTCCTTCTGAGAGCTGTAGGGAAGAATCTTTCCCTTGCCTCCCCTTGAGCTTCTGGTGGTTTGTTGGAAATCCTTGGAGTCCATTGGATTGTAGAAACATCACCCCAACCTCTGCCTTCATCTTCACATGATGTTCTCCCTGTGTGTGTGTCTTTGTCAAAAATCTCCCCTTTTCATAAGGATATTAATCAATCAGTCATATTGGGTTAATTGCCGCCCCCAACTCCAGTGTCTTCACTTTATTTGAACTAATTGCATCTGCAATAACCATATTTCCAAATAAATTCACATTCTGAGGTACTGGGGATTAGGACTTCAATATATGAAATTTCGAGGGACACACTTCAACCCATAACACCATATAAACCAATCATACTTAGATAACAAGCTATTTGAGTCTATCAACCTTGGCGTTATTGATTCACTTTAATTTTTTATTTTTTTGGTAGAGATGGAGTCTATATTGCTCAGGCTGGTCTTGAATTCCTGGCCTCAAGCAATACTCCTGCCTCTGCCTACCAAAACGTTGAGATTATAAGTGTGAGCCACCATTCCTGGCTGCATTATTGACAACTTGGACCTGGTGATTCTTTGTTGGGGTTGGGGTTGAGGTACAGACTGCCCTGTGCAATATAGGATGTTTAGCAGCATCCCTTGCCTCTACCTACTAGATGCCAGTAACACTCTCACTCTCAGCCCCAGTCATAATGACAAGAATAATGGCTCCAGACTTTGCCACATATTCCTTGGGGGGCAAAATATCACCAATTGAGAACCACTGAATAGATTTCAGTTATTTCTGTGTATCAATAGAAGCCAAAAAATACAAGCTAACACGTGCTATTCATCTCTACTAGTGAAGTAAGAGTTAACTCTTTTCAACGTAACACATTTGTGTTTTGTTATATAAGGTAATTATTTTTATATCTACATAGAAATATATTTTGATACAAAACATGTCTCTCAGTGGGCCCATCCTACATCTCTATGTATTTTTATTTTGATCTCTCACAAAAATAAATTAAAAAAAAACTCAGGTGCAAGCAATGGAAGATACTGTGTTAACGGGGAAAAATAAAGCAGCATATACTTCTATGTATACACAAAACAGTCATGATTTTATAATGATTTATGTTTATGTATGTATGTATGTATGGGTACATTCAGATGGGCCTGCTTAAATATTACTAGGAAAACTTATTTTTATGCCATGTAAGTCAAGAGTAGGGGACCATACATGTATTTGGGTGTTGTAACCATGTTTTAGCATGCATTATTTTATATTATAAAAGCACATAAAATGTCATTGTAAATCAATTTTTAGAAATAG
>NW_012155618.1:2862010-2863071 GCF_000956105.1 Propithecus coquereli | reverse complement strand
CTGATAAATCTAAATGGAGAGGTAGGAATTGAACCCAGAAATGTGTGAATCTAGAGGTGATATTCTTAGTTTTTAAATGTTTGATACAAAACTTTTCAAACTTCACAAAAAAAGTAGAGAAAAATCTCACAATGAATTTTCTTCTGCCCATCACTCAGTTTTTACAATTGTCAGGATTTTTGCCTCAGTTATTTCATCTATTACTTGTTTTATTTGTTTGCTGAAGTATTGTAAAACCTATTCTAGGCATCATGTCATCTCATCTGCAAGTTCCGTCTGTATTCACCTTTTAAAAAAATATATGAATATGTTTTACACCTAAAACAAAATCAGCATTTTTTTTTTACTATCATCTAATCTCCAGCCCATAATAAAATTTCCCTTATAGCTTCAGAAATATTTTTCATACTTGGTTTAAATCAAGGTCCAATCGATATGTTGTTATATTTGGTTGTCATGTCTCAAGTCTATTTAATATAGAACAGTTTTCTTCCTTTTTCTTTAATTCCATTGACTTGTTAGAGAAACAGATTATTTATCCTATAGAATGTCCCACATTCTGGATTTCTAGGTTTGATTCCTTTTAGCATCATTAGTTGTTCTATTTTCTCATATTACCTGCAATAGAAACTATATCTAACAGCTTGGTGTAATTGTAGTTCAACTATTTAGGCAAAAACATTTCATAAGTAATCCCATGGGCTGTAAATTGCAATAGAACCAGCTCTGGAAGCCTAGAGGAAAGATATTTGATTCCAAGACCAGGTGTGGTGCTTCATGCCTGTAATTCCAGCACTTTGGGAGGCTGAGGCAAAAGGATCACTTAAGGCCAGAAGTTTGAGACCAGTCTGGGCAACATAGAGATGAGACCCCATCTCTACATAAATAAAAAATAAAAAAATAAGCCAGGCATGGTGGCACATGCCTATAGTCCTAGCTACTCCAGAGGCTGAGGCAGGGGGATCCCTTGAGCCCAGGAGTTCAAGGCTGCAGTGAGCTATGATTGCACCACTGCACTCCAGTCTGGGTGACAGAGCAAGACCCTGTCTCTATTTCAAAAA
>NW_012155618.1:2860591-2861960 GCF_000956105.1 Propithecus coquereli | reverse complement strand
ATTAGTGTCAGTTCCTTCAGCGTCAATGATATATGTATCTCTTAATATTCTGTCACCATGAATATTTCTGTCTAATTTTAGAAGACACATTTAGGACCAGTAGTCAGAAGCAATTTTAAAGTTAAATTACATTTGGATTTCTATAAAACAACCTGCTCCCCAATCTATTAATAATTTCCATTTGTTGAGAAATTATGCTATTTTAAAATAATGAAAAGTCTACTTTTCATATCTTATCATACATTAATAATTTAATAGCAACTTGTATTCATTTATATACACAGATTAGCTTCTTACATTAGAATATTCCCTCTTTTTTATGTTAGTCGTTTCCAAGGAACATTGTTTGTTTCCTTTTATTTTTGCTTTAGTCTTTATATAAAGCCCAAAACTATTACAAAATAATTAGAACAACATCAAGCTCACAAAAGGGAAGATTATTTTTAAATTGTTTCAATAGAATAATATTGTAAAAGAAACAAAGCTCAATTTAGTAATTTTCTTATCAGATAATATTAATGAAATCTTTTTTAAATAATCATTTTCTTAGCTGTTAATTACTTGAAAACAATAAAGTCTCTTTATAAACAAGAGTACATGCATTTTTTTGTGTGTATCTTCTTGGCTAAAGCAAGTTATCTTGATAAATGCCTTGGCATTGCAAAACAGATAGGCAGCAGAAAAGTAAAACCCATGATCTGATTAATGCCACCATGGGTTTCATTGTGGTCCAAATCCACGAGACCTCATAAACCTATAGAGATTTCCCATGTTATTTTGTTTTCATTTAGTAAAATACTAATTGAATTATAATTGCTCTTCTCTTACACAAGGCACATATCTTGAATTTCCCTTATGTTTTGTACTATGTATATAATCGTGATGAATTCCAATTACAGCTCTTCATTTGGTAAATGCCTGCATAGATTTTGACAAATGCTACACATGTAATAACTAAATATAAACAGGTCTTGTTTAATCTACTGAAACTTTAAATGAAGCTTGAATAAGGTCGTACCATATGAAGCTGAAAGAGATTGTCAAATTGATAAATTTCAACTAAGCCTCAGTAAATTCAGTAATAAGAAGGGGGAAAAAAGGTCATCAAGCTCATAATTTGATAGTCCTGCTTTAAAGTGCTAGTAGTTGGTGGGCTCCTTAATAGAACAAAAGGCAATGGAACCTTTGCATATGGCTGTCGGAAATACAGAACCATGTACATTTTTCATCATACTAGGCAAGGTAGATGATATATACTGGATTGAAGTTGAGTTGAAGAAACCAAATAAATGAAGATTTGGAAACCAGCCCACTCCCCCATGGTTGTAGTTTCAGAATAAACTGTGAGTACATTTTTTTCTTTATTTTA
>NW_012155618.1:2857603-2858968 GCF_000956105.1 Propithecus coquereli | reverse complement strand
AATATTTTTATAACATAAATCTAATTTTATATAATCCTTATGATGGTATATAAAAGATTTATGGGAACATTGTGTAATTTAATGTTACTATTGGAGTGTTTATAAACTCATATTCATCAACAGCATTTCCAATGATGGAACTGTAAAGGTGTAATAACAGCATTTAGCCTCAAGAACATAAGGCTCCCCTTTTTTCTCCCAGACACCCTCTCTGAGCCCTTCCACACTTCTTGAGCAAAGCCTTGGAATGGGCCATGGTGGTCAAGAATAGGGCTTCTTCTGTGCCAAGCAAAGAGATTGAAGCTAAATCTGGGGATAGTGGGGATGGGAAGGGGAATGGGGGAGTCTCTTCTTTGGGCTCTGTCTCTCTTCTTTCAAGATAAGTAACATTCATTGGTGTTGGGCAGATGGGAGAGGGGAGGATGAGATGGATATATACACGCCTAATGGGTGTGGTTCGCACCGTCTGGGGGATGGACATGCTTGAAAGTCTGACTCGGATGGGGCAAAGGCAATATATGTAACCTAAACATTTGTACCCCTGTAATATGCTGAAAGAATAATAATAATAGTAAAAGATACATGGTTGAGCCTCTTGAGACTTACTCAGGCCTAAGGAAACTCCTCTGTAGTTTTGGTAGGTCAACTCTGCCCTTGGACTTAGGAAGCAAGCCTTGTTTTCCCAATCCTTGCTGCTGTGTCTCTGGTACTTATCTCTCATTGCTATTGGTGCGGAAATAGATGTGGTTCTGGGAGCAAAAGAGGCCACTTTGCGAATTTTGGTTGCAGGTCAGAGACCGCCTCTAGTCTAGCCATTCAGATTGAGGGTTAATATTCCCACTAACAACTGACCTTCTTCAGTGTGCTTAAATTTTCTCCACTACCTGCCAGAAGTGTTAGCTAGAGGAAGATAGAAAGTGAGGATTCAGGCATCAGCTTCTCAACATGTAGTATCTGCGATTCTGAAACAAAATATAACATTGCATCAAGGACCAGTTTGAGAAATTTCTAATTCCCTGAAGGGTCTTCCTGTAATGCTTGCACAAGGGTTTTTAAGACACCTAAATGAATGTACTGTGTTCAATTTATGTAATCTACTGAAATCAAATTTAAGTTATAATGAACAGTGATATTGCATGAGAGAAGAAAGAGAAAGAGTTAAGCAAGTGCTATTTTATTTGAAAGATATAATATAGGAACATTTAATCATAACTGGAAAATTATCATATAAATGTGCAGATTACAGCCAAACTTTATGAAGGATGATGAATCAGGACCAGTCTAATGATCCTATAATCTGGCAGAATTCCTCTTGCAAACATCCTTCATCTTAAAGTGATGAAAGATTTCTACTCGAATAATAAC
>NW_012155618.1:2855509-2857553 GCF_000956105.1 Propithecus coquereli | reverse complement strand
GTAAGTTTCAGTGCTGTGACTGGGTCAGCATGCCTGAAGTGGAATCTGGCTTGGTCTAGTTTCTACCTGTGAGATGTTGCCCGTTTTCTCTTCTGAAACACAAGGATGTGATAGTAGCTACCTCAAGAAGTTGCTCAGAGGAGTCGGTGGGGGTAGCAGACCTTGGGAGAGGATGCCTATATAGACTGTACCAGTTCATATCCAAATGTGCAAATGTTTAAAAGCCACAAGGAATGATTCCAAGTCAACTCAAAAACAAATTGGTTAAAAAATATATTAAACATTGTTCAAAATTACAAACTAATAGAATGTGATTATGTCCAATTATTAACTTCAAAACACTTGCAGAGGCATCGACTCTTGCTTTACAAATAACTGGGTAAACTAGGTGATAGAGACTGATAGTATGATCAATGAGAGAGATGCTGGACAAATATTTCTCATAATAACAATAGTATGCATTTATTTGCCTCCATTGGCATTTGATAACATATTTTATGAAAGCTATTTAATTGATTAAAAGAACTAAAAAACTGTGTAGAGGAAATGGAGTAAACATAGCTAAATAGCTAAAGTAGGTACTATTCAGAAAAAAATTCCTAAACCAGATTATGTCTCAATACTTTGACATTTCTAATAAGTATAGACATCATTACAGCCATTGCCTTAATTTGATGCATTTATAATTAGAGAAAGCTATAAGCTTAGTTTGAAGAATCATGGTATATAAAAGTAGAGAGGTTACCACTGGCTGACCACTGTTTTTAAAAGTAGAGACAACGAGACTACTATTTCTCTAGTTTGAGTAATTGCTGTTTATAAAAGTAAAACAGGCATCAGTGACTGGCAAAATTGCAAAATCAGTGACTGGAAAAATTCATTTTTCACCAATTTATCATTTCAACAAGTTTGTTTTTGACTTACTCATTTGCAACACTTTTCCCCAAACAATTTATTTGCAACCAGATCACTTGCTTCTCCCAGAGCAGAGATACAGCAGCTGCATTTATTCTTGTTCTGATGGCAAGGCAGGGGCAAGAGCAGGGGGTCTTACGTTAGCTGGCTCTCAAGGAAGTAACAGTGTCAGCAGAGGATGAGGACACAGACTCGCTACTTAGTTACAACCACAAACACAGAATAGGAATTGTCCAGCACCGAGGTGCTCTCCCTGCCACAACTCCCTCCTGCACTGCTTTCTCTACCCACCTCCCCCAGGCGGCTGGAGACCTGAAGAAACAAAATAAAAAGACACCACATCTAAATTGTTCCTCTTCTCTGTGACTGGGTCTTTGATTTTCAAAGAAGAACATGCCTTGCTGCTAATAGAAATTAAACTTGCTTTTTTTCCATCTTTTGTTATTTATAAAACCAACATAAGAATAATTATGTGGTATATGAAAAAAATAGGCAGTTTAAAGGGATGACAACCAGTAAAAGCATTTGAAAAAGATGCCATATTATGAAATAAGATTGCTTCAAAAAATGAGAAGTTTTTTGAAAAAAATTCTTAAATCTCTATTTTCCACTATATTCACAATCATAGCATCTGGATACATCAAGAACTGGTAGAAATGAAATGATCTTAATATGATGCCAAGAAAAACTACAAGAATAAGACTAACATAAATCTAAATACAGACTGGGCAACCGAGAGCAAATTGACTATAAAAGAAAACAGAATAAATGACATAAATCAAGGCTCAAAATCAATGAAAAAGGATAAAGAGAAGAAAATGATTGAAAAAAGGATTACGATGTATGAAAATACTGTCATGAAAATTACACATAAAATAAGAATATGGTAAAAGATATAAAAAATGTCATTCACTGAAGAAATATTTAAGATTTTTCATTACTGTGTATCAGGAAAAATTATACATACCTGGGTATATTCTTGAATATGACATTGAATCGTAATGATATAGGGGGAAAAAAATCAAAGAAACATCGTGTTTTCCTTCCCCCCCAAAATGGTTGTCTGTTTGTGGGGAAAATCCTGTTTGTTATCTAATTTCCCTTCATATGCTAAATATATAAAGACAAG